>NC_142796.1:27378387-27450743 GCF_049724085.1 Artemia sp. Qi Xiang Cuo
CGAAACAATGTGTAAACAATTGCAGTTTTTAACTCATGAATAGGCCCAAATTTGTTGTAAATTCAAGCTGGGATATGAGAAAGACTGATGAAAACATTAATGTTTGCAGTCAACATTGATCGCGCCGCTAGCGTGCCGCCGACATCTCATCGGCGTCGGCGCGAAAAAATCATCGGCGGCACGCCGCCGCTGCTATTTTTTACCCTGCCGTCGCCAGCCTTCCCTTATTGGTGCGGCGTTGGGGTCTAGTTACAGCCATATTCAAAAGAACCAGAGAAAAAGTATTTAAAAAGAGTACAACGAATCATGTTAGAAATATTTTCTATTGTACTGAAAATCTTGATATCATTTAATTTCAAATATTCAGTATAGTTTTATTAGTTCTTTCCAAGGACTGTTCAAGACAGATATAGATTTCAATGAAAGGTAAATGACGCGGTAGGCTTTAGACTTTTACAGTTAAGGGAGAGGAAAAAGGGTAGTAGCCGAACTCTTTGTTCTAGTAATTTTTGTTCCTTTTAAGTTTGTAAAATGATCAGTGTAGTTTTTAATAAACTTTATCGAATAAATACAGGTTAAAAAATAACTTTGGGTATGCCACGGTCCATATAATTAGTTTTTTCGCTTCTAATAAAGGCTTTCATTTTCTCCTTGCTGCGAGTACGAAAAAAAATTTTTTTACACCTAACCGAAATTTCGGAACTATACTGCAGTAATATTCTCGGATTTATAGAGCAAGTTTTGAAACTCTTTTATACAAACTTTAGTGGATATCACACACTGCTTGTGAAATACGTCTTCCGCTTTTGGACTTTCTATATTGCAATATTAGCCAATGAGTTGTAATCAGTAAGGTCCTAATCAGTAAGTAAGTAGATTCTAATCCGTAAGATAGTCCAGCGATGATCAATTGAACATTTCTGGTCACGGGCCAAATTTACGTCAGAAAATTAGGCAGGTTTTTTGTTTGATCGATGTGCTTAAAACCTATTGGGAAAGTACCTTGGGCTACGGGGCAGATAGGACGAATTTTCAGAAGCCGGAGCCACTTTTAGAAGCGGAGCCACTTTTAGCCACTTTTCAGAAGCCGGAGCCGGAGCCATTTCTTACCTTCTATCCATTCTCTGCTTGAAATTTGTTTGGCATATAAATAACGTCGTATAAAATTTCTTACGAGCGATTTCTGACCGTCGGATGTCATAGTCCTAGCACTAGAATATTTAAAGTCTTCAAAGGTTGGGGTTCCCCTTATTGAGAAACTTAGAAGCTGACTAGTTCTTCAGCTGTACGCGGCAGCGATCTACAATTTCTTGTGAAAATTCTCCTTAGCTGTAGGTACCTTTCTATCAATTTTCAGTTTTTAATTGTTTGGTCATTCCCCGGCATGCTACTTTGGAAGTGACCAATCTCGTCTTATCAGGATTATCAATGAACGACGTCTCAAAAGAGTGCAAATCAAGGCCCAAAAAGAGGACATTTTGCTCAAACGGAGTGCATGTCAAAAATTTGCGCGCGAAGCCCCTCTCACTGTTCTTATCACTCTTACGTCATTTGGAAGTAAATATAAGTTATCCTGCAACCATTTAACATATTGCGCTTGAATTTTTCAAATATATTTAAGATGAAATCAGGTGGGAATCTCCTTATTCCTTTAAGATTTAATCTCCCTGCTTAAATCAACCTCTAAATAATCAGTCAAATAATAATAATTATCTTTCTTTTTTATAGCTAAAAGATAATCTGCTAGAAATTTGCAAGTGTTAATTTTGATCACTTGAACCGTTAACTAAACTATAGTTGACTTAATAAAATATTTGGATAAAGTTCTGTCTCCAACTGTCCTAATGTGTATCATTCACCTAACTCAGCTACTTTCAATTCCAAGATAGCAGGAAGTTCCAAAACTACAATCTTACCCCATATTTGCATAATGTACCCTTTCTGTCATTTTATAGTATGGTCCTCATCCAAAACAACTTCTTGGGCTCCTGGCTAGTAAGATTTTTACTTCAGGAAAAACGGTTATCGCAAGCCGAGATGGGCCATTCGCACTTTAGTATGGTGCATAGGCGTAAAGTCTTTGCGGAATTTTATCAGTTTGAGAGTACACTTTGAAAAAGTTTGTTTTGGTCGTTACTTCTCCATCATCTTACTGAATCCTAACTTTTCCATTTCCAAGAAGAATGGTTGTGCCAAACAGCTTTTGACTTGTTTCTACTTGTTAATTGGACCTTTTATCTGATTCTTCTGAAATGGTTGGAAATACTGAAAAGATTACTGGGGGAAGGCGTAGGCAGAGATAACAGAGATCATACCGGCTAGCAGATGTATCTTTTGTACTCAAATAATTGAATCTAAAGTTTTTTATTTCACTAGGACTTTTTCTATCATCATTTCAATTATCATCAATGTATTCATTGAATAAAAGTTTTGTGAAATTTGTTAGGAAGGGAATATCTCTGCCATTTTTCTCGAAAAAGGGCGTGCGCCAAGGAAGTACACTTTCGCCAAAGTTATTTGCTATGTTTATTAATGATATTGTTCCTTATTTCTGGCAAAGATGGGCACCTACTCTCCGACTGGGAAATCTGAATATGTCAATGCTACTATTTGCAGACGACATTAGACCTATTACTGGCAAAGACAAAGAATGATTTATAAACTCTCTTGAATCTCCTTGAAAAATATTTGCAAGAGAAGAAACTAGAGGTAAATGTCACGAAATCCCAAGTTATGATTTTTAGCAAAAAACCCTTGGAATCAGCACCACAATTTTTATTGAATGGAAAAATGCTGGAAGCGGTGGAAAAGGCCAAATACTTAGGTTTCATCCTTTGTCAAAAGGGAAAATGGACGAGTCATATTACAACAATGGCACAGAAAGGAAGAAATGCATTATTTGGTATATACAGAAGCACACTAACAGCAGAAATAAGTGAACTAAGCCTCCACAAACATATATTTAATACTAAAATTATGCCTATCCTGCATTACGGATCAGAAATAGGGGGGTATCAGCCGGCAAAGCAACTAGAAACCCTTCAACTTCAATATTATAAACGAGTTTTTGGCCTACACAATACAACACATAGGTTAGTTTTAAAAGGTGATCTTGGTATATTTAACCTGAAATTGAAAAGATATACCCAAATCATCAAATTTTGGTTAAGACTTCTAGAACTTCCCCAGACTAGACTTGCCCGAGCAGCATATGAAGATCTTCTCCTTCAGTGTAACAAAACATCATGGACAGCACAAATCAAAAGGATATTAGATGAGAATGGATTTTCAAGTTCGTGGGAGAAGGGCAAAGGGCCAGAAGATCATGAAAAGTTCTTCAAGGAATTTAGTGCAAGACTTGAAGACCAAGAAGTGCAACTAGCAGCTGTCGACAAATCTCCGAGTCTTACTTTGTATAGAGAAGTAAAAGAGAATTTTGGTCAGGAGTTTTATTTCAAGCTGGGATTGCCCATTAAATATCTCAAGATTTGGATTCAGATTCGAGCAAATTGTCTTCCAATTTATGCTAAGTTTGCAAGGAAAATGAGGGAGGGTCAGGAGGCCGGGTGTAGTTGCTTGAGATGTGGGGAAAATGATTATGGGTTGGGCCATTTCCTCCTCCGGTGTAAGCAAATCTCTTATTTAAGGGGATCAAATATCCAGGATGGGGAAGATAGGCTGCTTTGTGAGTAATGAGGTCTAGGACTCCCCGTTATATTGTGGCAGTAGGAAATTTTGTATTGATGGGAAGGATGTCAAATGAAGTGTAATTTTTCTTTAGTATTTGTCTTTTTGTATATGGCTTTAATTGGCTTTTAAATACAGATTATTATTATTATTTCGTAAAAGAGCGCAAAAAAAAGTGATTTAAGCTTACTCTTTTGCTTTTAGTTAAAAAAAACTTGTTTTTGAATTAATTTTTGAACGTTTTTGAATTAATGCAGGTTTTGATTTTGGCTCACCGTACATGAATAATTAAAATGCAATTTGCATATTAATTTTACTTTTTTTGGTTAAATGGCTTTCTCGAAAGTTCTTTAATTTTATTTACGAATTTTTTAATTAGTAACAAATATACGTAACTTACAAATTAACTTCCGCAACGAACTTCTATATTCTTATATTTTTAATACGTATATTAGGGGGCTCGCCCCCTGGTTAATACCTCGCTCTTTACGCTAAAGTTCGAATTTTGTTGTAATTCTTTAAAAATGACCCCTTAATCACAAAGGCCGTTAATTAGAATAAATAGCTCTTATGGAAGTACTAAAAAAAACTTAGCTAAAGAGCGAGGTATTGACTAGGGGGTGAACCCAATCATATATCTAATCATATACCCAATCATATGCCATTGGTATATGAACCTAATCATATATCAATCACATACGTAACCCCCGACCCCCCCCCCTCCCTCACTTGCACCAAAAATTCCCCCTGAAAACGTCTTTATGCTTCCCAATAACCAATGCTATATGTAAACACTGGGCAAAGCTCTTAACTTGTAGCCCTTCTTCCGGGGACTGTGGGGGATTAAGTCATCCTCAAAGACATAGTTATTATATTTTTCGACCATGCTGAACAAAATAGCTATCTCAAAATTCCGATCGGTTGACTTTGGGAAAAAATGAGCGTGGGAGGGGACCTAGTTGCCCTCCATTTTTTTGGTCACTTACAAAATGGCACTAGAGCTTTTAATTTCTGTTTGAACGAGCCCTCTCGCGATATTCTAGGACCACTGGGTTGATACGATCACCCCTGGGGAAAAGAAAAAAAAATAAATAAAAAAAAAATAAACACGCATCCGTGATCTTTCTTCTGGCAAAAAATACAAAATTCCACTTTTTTGCAGATATCAGCTTGAAACCTATACAGTAGGATTCTCTGATACACTGAATCTGAAGGTGTGATTTTCATTAAGGTTCTATGACTTCTTTCCCCCTTTTTTCGAAACTTTTGATGGGTAGCCTATAACTAAACTTGATGAAACTTATATATTTAAAATCAGCATAAAAATCCGATTCTTTTTATGTATCTATTGTCATCAAAATTCCGTTTTTTAGAGTTTCGGTTACTATTGAGCCAGATCGCTCCTTACCTACAGTTTCTTTACCACGAACTGTTTAAAAAAGTGATTTTTTCAGTCCTTTTTCCTCCTTCTTGTGAAATTAGGGGGAAAGTTTTTTTTTTTTTTTTTTTTTTTTTTTTTTTTTTTTGCGTGGGTGCGTGCGCTTTATTGGTTACATTTGAGCTACGACATTTCGGTAACCGTCGCTTGTTAGAGTTTAGTTCCGAAATTTCGATTAGGTGTAAAACGATCTTTTTTTCTCGGAGCAAGAAGAAAATGACAGCCTTTATTAGAAGAGAAAAAAACTAATTATATGAACCGTGGCATACCTAAAGTTATTTTTAAACCGCATTTTTTCGATAAAGTTTATTAAAAACTACACTGGTCAATTTTATTCGCCTTTAGCTTTCCGGTACAACCAGAAACAATTTCCCATATTTCACTGGTATATTGAATTATAATTGTAAGTAATGATAACAGTTCTATAGCATATGTGAAATGATCGCCTCACTGAATTTAGCTGCGGTAATTAGAGTCAACTTTAACAATGGCAACAATACAGGAAGTTTCTTCTGTATTCTTGACTCACTATAACATAATCACCTACCAATTTACATAATTGGTCTTTCAAGTATTGTTGTTTGAAAATTTATTAGTCCAATGATAGAGCCCAATGAACCAATGTACTTGTTCTCTAATCCGAAATGTCCTACTAGACGCTAATTGTGAAGAAGAGTTTGAATCCCAAAGGTGTTCTGTGGCACTTTGTTAGGTGTTGCCTAATCCCTAAAACTCAGCAAGTTGGATCTCTTTTTTCTTTCTCATGACTATTTTTTGGTCCTGTGATTTTTTGGTTGCCGTTTTTTTATCAGATGCTGCTAATTCTTTACCTCGTTCCACTTCGAGGTTGTAAGTGTCTATTGCACCTTCTTCTGAAGGAATCAACAGAGACGTTTCCAGAAAAAATTCCCCAGAAAGAGCATTCTAGACAGAAGTTTAGTGCTTGATGTCTTTTCTTGCTTGCTCCAACTCTTGTGAAGTGACCTTGTCTACCGTTTTTGAAGGTCTGCAAAACCCTTTTGATACATGTATTCCTTCTACCTCTTACTGAATCATTAATGCTTTTAATTTTTCTGAACTTAACTCCCACTTATGATGTATCCAGGCATGGAAATATGCAGCACAGGGGAGGGAAGGTATGGGGGATGTCTTATCCCCTGAAATCCAAAATTTTCCTGAGTTTCTGGGATATCCGTATTCAAATTGTTGAACAGAATTAATTTTTCTGTTATCCCACATGAATTCTTTTATTTCTCCCTTTCTCCCGAAAAAGATTCCTGCGGACGTGCCTGAATCAAGGGGTTACCCTTTTTTATGTATGCTGTCAACCGTTATACCATGGTCATCAGTGGCGATGACAAATAGAGCGCTGAACGTGGTTTACCCCTCTCATGGTCATTTTGAAAATAGAACGTATTATTCTTGAATCATAATTCTCCAGAACAATGGTGGCGGAACTCGGCATTTTTAAAAACTGGACCGTAGCTCTAAAATCTGAACCAGCATTCTCGTGGAATTTAGATTTTTTTTGTAAATAAAATAGTTTTCGTTTTGTTTATTCTTCTGTTATTTCTTAGTATTATTCATTTGTTCCAAGATTTAAAATAGAATGGAAATGTGGTTTCTATAGATATCAATTAGAAGAACAAAAACTTTTTCAAGCAAAAGTAAAGTGCTATATTAAAGTAAAGGCGAGCAGAAATCAAATCAAATAATGCTTCAACCTTAAAAAGAATAGAAGTCTCTGTCATTGAATAACTGAGACCAAAAACGAATATAAATTACAATGAATAACAAACTCAAATTTAAAACAAACAGAAATTACCAAACATAAGCGGGAATACGGCTACCGGTCCCTGAGCCTTTTAAATGCCTGAGCTTGATTTTTGATTTACTGAAAACAATTTCTTTTTCAAGCAGTGTTTTTATTTGTTATAACAGCAACAGCACAAAAAAACTATTGCTCAAGGCTAGGTGTAAACCTTGGTGTAAACCTAGGTTTAGAAACTAGAGTTGTTTTACCTGTCCCCTTCCCATCCTCTCAAGAATGTCTAAATAGCTTGAATGGCATCTGTATTCCATTAGATCATGTACTCGAACAGTACGGTTTTTATTTGTCAAAGGATCAACAAAAACAGGAAAATAGAAATAAAATCACTACAATAGCTAAGATTACAAAAAAGAACTAATGAAAGGTCACTGACTGTTTATATATATTAATTTAAAAAACTATTTTGACAAAATAAGTTTTTCAAAGAAAAGAATGAAGTAAATAATCTTCCAAGCGTAAAACTACCACAAACCACTATCAATAAATAAATTAAATCCAAAACGAACAGAAATTACATTAAACAACCAAGTCAAACACAAAAGGAGTTGAAACTAAAATGAGTAGGGTTGACAACCCCCATGCCTTCTCAAGACAAGAACATAATTTTCATGATACCCCGAAGTTTCACCTTAATACGGTAAGCCATTCCAAAAATATTATTAATGTGCCCTTTTGGCCCCCTTTTGAAAAGTTTTAAGATTATACACTAAAGCGTAAATGACTGACCTTGTTGAAGGCTTAGGGGGGGTCATTAGCCCTAATCCTGTTAGTGGTAATATCCGTTCATTTAAATTATGACTATCGGTTCCACTTCATTATTCAATGTGAATTATTATTTGACTTTTTTCTGCTTGTCATTGGTTTAATGCAGCTGTTTAGTTTTCTTTGAATTTTTTTTTTCAAAAAAATTTTAAAAGTTATTTTCATTCATTTTCAATCGACACTTTTTTTTATTGGTTAATAAAAGGATGTTTGTAAAGTTTTTTTTCGCCTTTCTCGAGGTGTTTCTTGACCAAAGGTTGCTGCAACACATCACGTTGCCCATGTAACATAAATCTAGTTAATTTTAGTTTACGTTCGCTTTAGGTTTTACTTATTCATTGTACTTCTGTTCGTTTCAGGTTTTGCTTATTCATTCATAATAACTTCCCTTTGTTTTAAGTTTGATGTTATGTCTGCTCGTTTTGGGTTTCAATCAAGGCCGTATCCAAGGGGGTTAGGGGGTTTGACCCCCCCCCCTGACTGCCCACTAATTTTATTTGACTGCTCTTTACTTTTTTTGACTGCTCTTTACTTTTGTTTGAAACATTCTATTTTATCATTATTAACTTTAAAAAGCGATGAATAACAAAAAATTAAATGTTGTATTTTTCAAGGAGGGGGGGGGGGCTATTGAGATCGCGGATAGAAGTACTGACGGAAAAAAACAGAACCGAGGAAAACGTTTTAAACAAGAAATATTTTGTTGCATAGCAGAAACAGAAAGATTTCAAGATTTCAGAATTTCTAGCCTCTCATAATCACCCCTTGTGCTTGTTCATTTCTAATTGTAAATGCCCATGTTTTGTATTTTTCTCAACGTACATTAGTCTGTTAATTATCAAGTTTTCTAGTGACTATTTTGTCTGAGTCTGGCATCGTTATTTTTTCTTTTTTGGATCGAATCAGAGATGACACAGTTGCTGAGAACCTAAACAATATGTCGACCAAAATTTTCCCATGACAGGTGTGACAAATTTTGACACCGAATCAAGAAAAACCGGAAGCTTAATCTGTTTTGGAGTTTATCTATTTTGTGCACAAATCGATTGTGTACCTTCTCTTGTTTCACTGTATGGGGACAGTTCTGTACTAGCATGCTTTAGGAATGCTATTTGCAGCAGGTGTAGGGACGTTATGTACCTCAAGCAGTTGCGGATTCGGATCGGGGAATGCTGAGATACCCTGGCAATCTGGCATGGGTTCACATACATTTTTGTCCAAGTTCATCTAGATTTATTGCGGTTTCAGTGCAGTTTAGTTTTATTTCATTAAGGGTTTATACAAAACTTTCGAGAAAAAAAAGCATGAAAAATCCATCCAACCGTCCTCCACCTCCTCTTGCCAAAATTCTGAATTAGCCAATGCCTTCGAGTGTCAACATAATTAACAAAATATATGTCAATTATAAAAGTTTTTCAGTACTGTTTAAATAGTTTCAGTGTTTTCGGTATTTAAATAGTTTGTTTTGCATTCTCGCGAAATTTTACCCACGAAATTTCTTGGGTGTTGGGTATCACCCCTCTCTTCTCCCATTCAGAAAAAAACTTCCGTCCTGGAAAAAGGATAGTTTGTTTATCTATTACAAAAGACTTCTTTGCTACGCAACCCCATCATACAACCCAGTAATTCCAGACAGCAATAACTTGCTTTTAAGGGAGTGCATTTCAATACTGGATTGTGATAGATCGACCTAACAGGCAAGTTATAGATCAGGGTATCAACTGGGTAGCATTCATGTTTTTTCTCTTTTTTCATTCTTGTATATAGCTTATAAGGGGTGTTCCCATTTGAGCGCTTTCCCATTTGAGCGCCACGGAATTTTGTTCCATTTGAGCGCCATGGAATTTTGTTCCCATTTGAGCGCCACGGAGTACCATTTGAGCGCCAAACCCAAAATTGTGATTTTGCGGTGGATGAAGCGTGGTTTGCTGCCACATTGACCTGTAGAAATATTTATTGCCACGAAGACAACGAACAAAACTGAGGATTTTATTGGGTCAATGGTTGTGAAAATAACTTCCATTTATAGTATTATAAACTAAGTAAATATATATAGTATTTATGTATACCATATATATTTACTACTAAAGGTATATACAGGTACTTATGCATTATGTGGTATCCACCGCTATATACTGTATGAGGAAAACAGACATGAAGACCCGTCGGTAAATTTTTCGCAGTTGATATTATTGACATAAGAATAAATTAAACATACCACTCGATACCTTTTTTATGCAATTCCAAAATAGAATAATAATTTTTTATTATATTAATTTTACCCCCCCCCAAATATATCCAAATTCAGGTTTTTTTTTTGCACATTAGGGGGGGGGGGGGTATTTTTTTTTTCTGTTGTTAATGGGAGGGAAGTTTAAAATTTACCCCCACCCCCCTAATTTGAAAATATATACCCTGTAGTGGTCTACCTAGGGGGGGGGTTAAAATTCATTTCCGACAAAATTGTTTCGTATATTTGGAAAGAGCCTAAAAAAGGCATCGAGTGGTGTGTTTACTTTATTCGTAAGTCAATAATATGATTTGCGAAAAATTTACCTGATCACCTAGCTATATCACCTAACATACACAAAATATTATCTGGCGCTCAAATGGGACACAACTGAACTAATTAAAATACGGCGCGCAAATGGGAAATTCCCATTTGCGCGCCATGGCGCTCAAATGGGCAAGCGCTCAAATGGGATACACCCGCTTATAAAGCTTCGCATTAACAACATTGAAGTGGATTTTCGTCCAAGAACTGGGTTTTTGGAAACAGGAACCAACGTTCAATCTTGTACGTTGTTTGTTTTTAATGTTTAATTATATTGAAATCTGCTTATCTGAAGAAATTGCAATACTACCCGAAATTCGATACAGTTCTCACGAATATTTCTGGCCACCCAGAACGAATTGCCTTTGATTCTGAGGTGACGCGTGGCTCCGTCTGTCTGTTGTTCACAAGTTCCCTTCAAAATTCGATACTCCCAGTGTTCGGATTCCTGTCTCTTCTCGAAAAGTTGATCCTCTGATTTTATTTGATAACATTCTTTCAGTATTTGATTTCAAAATGCGTCTCATCCGTTACAGATATTGGAAAACCTTACAATTATACATACTATAGAGGAGATCCATAGGTACCGGCGTATAATTTTTTTACCAGACGGGAGGGGGGCTACAAAAACAGGAGTGTATGCTAATGATTTAAAACTTTTTTTACCTTACAACACAAAGTCTAGATTCTTTTTTCTTTTTTTTTGTTCTTCTAACGAAAGGTTCAGCAAACAGCGGGTTTGTTCCAAACTCCTTTCACTTTTGCATGCTCATGAAAAGGTGACAAACGTTATACTACTGGATTTCCGAATCTAAGGGCCTGGGAGAGGGGAATTAATGCCCTGGTAAGGTATGTATCAATAAGCACCTCTGACCCTACCTCCATTTTCTCTGAACTTTGCACTTCTAAGCCTTTTGGTGTGTATGGACGTGTATGTGTATGTATTCCCGTCACCGTAATCACAATGAGTGTCACTTAAATATCTTGCAGTCTACAGTGCCCTTGTAAACACCTGAATATTTTTCACGGCATTCCGATATTAAATAGCTTCATCAATTATTTCCGAGCAAAATCGTATTCAAGAGGTTTTGTCCAGGCCGAAGCCTCTGTTTTCGCTCTTGTCACACCTCTGGGCATCACAAGTTGATTTAGGAATAATGCATACTTCGAAAATAATGTCGAAAAAAAATTGTAGTGAAAAAAACTGCATTGAGGAAAAGTTGGCGGTTTTTTCGTTTGACCTTATTGTGAAAAGCGAAGTTTTTCTTATGGGAGTAAAGAGCGGCATTAAAAGTATAAAGTAAAAAACGGACAAAATATATTGCTTTGTAGTTTATGCAGGGTTTGAAAAAAAAATCCATGAAAACTAGCAAAACTAGCTAAAATAAATTGACTCATGATATATTTCTATATTTGTAGAATTCTGAAAAAACTAGTTCTTTATTGAAAACATGAAATCGACGCAGAACAGGCTGTTCTCTTAGGAGTAGAAAACTTCTCAAGAAGCTTACAGAAACTAAAAGACTAATTTATAAGGCTCTCATTAGTATCTCACTAGCCACGGTGCCGTTAACTCTAAGGATGCAATTTGAATTCTTAAAAATAAATAAATAAAAAAGCTGATGTTTTAGTAAAGTACTAATTTTTGAGAATTCTGCAAAGAAGAAACTTGTTATAACGGAAATTTTACTTTTTTTTTTTGCCATGGCCCAAAGTGGCTTTTATTGCAATAAATATCTATCTATGAAACAGATTAAGATCACTTTCACAAAACAAAGGATAATTTTATGTTATAATGAGACTAGGAACACGAGGAGTAGCAAAAAGATACCGTTTTAGACCATTTTTACCTAACTTGTCATTAAATGACAAATATTCACACTTAGCACCATTTAGTGACAAACCAAGTGTTTCAAGAGAAGATCGTACCGCACTGCTAGACCAGGTTCAGACCAACTAACAAGCAGCAGATGATCGGCGTATCATAGATAAGATGTACCCGAAAACCCAGAAAAACAAGTAGAAGCACTCCTATGTGGAAATAGTATCCCTCTTGCCCCCCCCCACTCCCCCTCGAATAGAACTATTGAATATTTTTCTATCGATTGACTATCTCAGAATGTTCAGTCACTGGTATTTTGGCTCTATTTGACCAAAATTGTTGCTTTATGACAGAAAATGGGACTTCACTGAGGCATAATCTTATATTTCGCCTCAATATTTCGCGACTACTGGCTCGATGTTATGTCCCCTGGAAAAAAATGGATAAAAGACGTCAGCTCTACTTAGGCTCAGGCGAAAAGTGGATCTTCCTTGTTGTTCAAGATGGAAGACTTTAAGTCTCTAAATAAGCGTTTTCAACAAGGGCGATTTCAGCGATGTACCTTTCATTTCGATTTGACGTCATTTCGAAGAGTTGGAGTTGAAACTTGGACATTGAGCCTTCAGATAAATGCAGAATTGGTTCTAAGCAAGGAAAGGGGGGGGGTACAAACCGATATACAATACCTCGGGATTTCTGGGAATATTTCTCGTCTTGCATGTTGCTATGAAAGTAAGGAGTAACAGTAAACCCCAAAATGAGCAGAATTTGTTTAATATAGGAGGAGGCTGCCTCTTCCTCATCCCCAACCTGCCTCTCATGGTCATAGAAACTTCAAACTGCTTTCCTAAAACTGCTTTTGATATTTGGTCCTTTTGTTACCCTTTAGGACATCTGATCGACATTTTGAGGTACATATTTTGTACTTTCTCTGTGGCTGCTCAATTTTGTTTGTGGGGGAATTTCTTGTGGGTGAAATTATTCAAGAAGGAGGAAGGGGTTCCAGGGGGAACGCCTGATCCCATACCATACAAGGATAGGATCTTCGTTAAAATTCTTCTATGGCTGAATCAAATGCTTGTTCCTGATCTATAAAACTTAAGACTAAAGGCGTTTCCAGCGTATTCTTGCTATTTTAAGGGACTTGCTCCATAGAAGAGAAGAGCAATCAGAAAGTGATCACAAATGGGTGTTAATATGTTTTGATTTTATTAAAGCTTTCGATTCAGCTGTCCGTGATTTGCTTTGGAAATCGATGAAGGATAAGCATTCGTTTTGTAGTGAATTTGTGGAATTTTATAAGAATCTATACCGTCATGCAGCATCGAAAGTGATAGTTAACGGCAGCCTCATTGAAGAATTTTCCCCTCGACATATCTCTTGGACAAGGAGACCCAAGCTCTTCGTTTTTATTCGAGATATATCTAGACCCGCTAATAAAATACATAGAAGCTAGAAAAACGTATATCAGAGTACTGCCATCTGTAGTTCTCAAGTCAGAAGCCTTTATGGCAGGGTTGCCACCGCCATGGATTTATCCATGTTTACGTGGATCTTTTGACCTGTTACATGGATATTTGAAATGCCATGGATTTACATGGATTTTTACTAAAAAACATGGATATTTACCTGAAAACATGGATTTTTTCCAAGGAATCACGAGTTTAAACTTTTCAGTTAGATTTTTAATACCAGATAAATTTAACTTCAAAAACGGCTCAAATAACCAAAAAAAATCAAAATTACTGTCTGGGCTTCAGTGCCGAAATGTGATCGCATGGAATAACAGAGGGCCTTGGCCGTGCATAGAATTGAAAAATTCTCTGGGTGAATTAATGCCATGAATGCGTGAATTAATTTTAAGATTAATGCCGAAACACCAAAACAAAACATTTGTCCCTACTAAGGTAAATTGGAAATCTTCTGTATAGGAGATCCGTACTGGTTTAATGTTATCATTTTGGTCCTTTGGAGAAGAGACACTGACAAAAAAGGTGAAAAAACACAGCTTAAGAGATATATGCTCACGATATATTGCTCAGCCGTAACTTCATACATGAGAAGTTCAGGGGCAAATTTTTCGGTCCTTTTATCAATGCAATTGCTTACCATGGATTTTTTGCTTGAGCTGGTGGCAGCCCTGCTTTATGGATGATGCCAATTTCTTTGCCAATAAGTAAGTGACGTTAAAACAGTAATGCTAGGCCTAGAATGGTATGAGAAAAACTTTGTTGTAAGGATTCGTAAAAAAAAAAAAATGAGCGAGATCCTCCCTGTAGCTTGAAACCCAAAGGCGAGCTGGACCAGGGACTTGGAAAAAGAGACTTGGCTAGAAGTCATTCCATAAGTAAAGATACTTGGAATTGAATAATCAGTCAGAGAGAATTGCTGGCAAAATGCATGGGGCAAGAAACTGCTCGAGATTCGGCATCTTCTGTGCGGTGAAGATAGAGGCAGAAATCTTACCTTGTTTCATAAACAACTTTCGTTAACATGTATTGCGTATCACGAATACTCTATCTGGTTCGAGTAATGCTTCTCCCGGAACCTATAGCAAAAAAAAATGCCCCACCTTTCATAAAAGATTCAGTCCAGATATTGAAGCAACTGCAACAGAAAGGGCTTCTGATGGCAGAAAGCAAAGAATTGAAAATGAAGATTACCAGACTCTTAACTCCCGAAGAGGAAAATGGAAGGTGCCGCGTTAGAGAAAAAGAACCATTTGTAAATTTTGAAAGTTCAATCAGGAATCTGCACTCATTCCCTATGGAGCCAAAAGTAAGAGAGCTTATGTTTCAAGTGATACATACGATTTTGCCCTATCGAAATAGAATGTCACGTTTCTTGAGAAACGAAGATAAAAAGTGCTGCTTTTGTTTCGAAGTAGTGGATGACGGTTTAGACCACGAGTTCGTCAAGTGCAAAGAAAATAAAGGAATTTTTCAGTTTGTTTTTAATTTGAGTGAAAGGTACAGAATTAATGTTCAAAGTGATGAAGAAAAGAAGAAGCTGGTGAAATTTGATAAAGATTTGGAGTTAGAGGTAAAACAGAAGAATTCTCTATGTTATATTATTGGAAGTATGTGCCATTATGTATGGAGTAGAAGTAAAAGAAAGAAAGTAGTGAGTTTGGAATATTTTAAGAGTCAAATTGAAAGGAAAACTGTATCAAGTGAATAGTGGAGAAAATATTTTTGTGATTTTGAATTGTAAATATAAATATGTTTCTGGGAAAAAAGGGAGTGAGAAAGAGACTTTGAGTTTCTGAATGGGGGGAGTGTGTGTATGAGTGAGAACAGCGTTGCCAGTTAGGTAAATGGAAATTATATTTTTTTTTTTTACATAACAGCCGAAAATCCAGAATGGAGAAAATGGAAAGAAAAGGAAAAGAATGAAAATTAATATTGGGGCAGTGTCGCCTTTCAGCTTTTTTTATTCGTATAAAATAGTGTGTTTTTTATGTATTGTAAAAACAAGCTGAAATGATACCGTAAGGTTCTTTTTAAGGTTTTTTGGGTAGGAGAGGAATAATTAATTATTATTATTTTTTTGTTTTGTTTTAGTGGCCTCTTCGTATAATTGGAATTTAAAGAATGTTTGTTTTTAATGGTGTAAAGTGGCCACCGCAAGCGGGGACCTCCTGTAGTGGGGGGATCAATACTCTGCGGGAGCGTATTTTTTTTTATTGTAGTTTTTATAAGTAGTAGTACAATAATGCGAAGAACACTCTTTGGCTGCCATTTTTATGTAATTTAATGTATAGGTGCCATTTAGATTCTTTGTTTTGAATTTTTTTTATTTATTGGTGCCACTGAGAGGAGGGGAGGTGGGATTAATTTTAAAAAAAGAGTAAAGGCGTTTGGTTACTCAGGCACTTATCAATTATTAATCTAAGAACGAAAATTTTGCTGATGCATCCTCTACTCTTCCTAAAACCACACTGTTCTTCTCTTAAAACCTTATCTACAGTATCTCTAAGTTTTAAGAAGTATTATGTATTAAAGTATTTTTTATTCAACAGACTATAGAAATCCTGTGAGAAATTAATTTTCCAATGTGTGGGCCCTTAACGTTAATACATCAAAGTATAATCACGTTTAAAATGGCCAGTACCGGCCTTTTTGTATTAAGTTGTAGAAAAACTGAAATCAAAGTCTTAGAAAAATTAACGATTGACAACGACGCCCATGCTATCATACCACTATTGTTTTTTATACCGGTTCCTTGTTAATTAAGGAAATTAGCATATTTGAGTTTCTAAGTTCATGTTTGTCCAGGTTTACCGTTCTTGGATCGCTTCAGTCGATTTTGCAATTTAGCTAAGGTAAAATATGTTTAGTGGTTAGAATTTCTTTCAGTAGTCACATTTTAAAGTCGACAGGCAGGATTACTCAAGCATGCTCATGCGTTTTTTATGTTTTTTCAAGGTTCTCTTAAGCAAGACTTTCATTAAACATAAGTTATCCAGAAATACAATTTTAATATTAGCAAACAGACCATGTAAAGTAATCAAGGGGTTAATAACTTCTGTTAAGGAAAAAACGTGCTGGAAGCCATAAAAAATGGGAAAGAAACTCTTTATTGGCATAATATAATTGATACTTGGAAATATTTTGGCATCTATAATTGTAATACCATCAAGTACCCTTTTTGTCTGTTGCGATTGAGACGCATCCTCCCTCCTTCTTCCAGCCTCTGCATATAGTGCACTGAATGTTTTATTCCATTTTCCAGTGTCTCATTTGTTTTATATTGATGGTTTTGTTATAATATCCTTAAATTTGTCTTTTCTTTCAGACTTTTTTTTAATTTTGTTCTTAATTGTCAAGAACGTTTCGAAAAAGGGTAAAAAAAAAAACATATTAAAACCTAAATACAAGAGAAATCACCGTGAGTGTGTAAAGGAAACCGAAAACAAACAGAAATTAAAATGAATAATCATGTCAAACATAGAAATACCAGATAATACTATTGATAAACAGATGAAACCTAAATTGGCGCAGCAAAAATGAATAGTCACGTCAAACTTAAATCGAACAGAAACTATTACACAGAGAGTGGAGCTATCAGCCGACAAAGCCCTTTAAACGCAAGAGCGTCCTTTGTGCTCTACTGGAAACGGTTTGTATTTCGAGCAGCATGCTTTCAGTTGTCACAACTTTAACAACAACACAGCAAAAAAATGAAATCACAATGCTAATCAAGGTTATGTTAATGAGATTCACCACAAATAAGAGCGGTTTTACGCCCCCCACCCCACCCCCAAACTCCTTTAAATGGCTTCAGTGTTATTTGTACTTTACTGAAAGCAATATGTATAATGAACAATGTGGTTTTTATCTTTTAACGCATTAGAAACAACAAGGAAGAAAATGATGACATTAAGATTATAGGATCGACGAAAAAATTTTAGAATAGACACAATTGTGATTTTAAATTTCATTTCACTATACTAAAGACCTTTTTTGTTATCAAAACCTTTTCTCTCGATTTTATTTCATTCAAATATATAGAAATTGGTACCTAAATAGAACTAATAAAAGTAACTTGGGTAATTTCTTAAGCAAGATTCAAGATTCAAGATAGTGTAAAAAGTGTTTAAAAAGAAGAAAATATGGAATGGATAAAAACTCACTACATTTCAGACTAACTTGATTTATTGTTTAAAATATAAACGATATTAATTCCCGAAATTCTCATATAGTTTTGAGTCTTCAATGTTAGAACGACAAAAGAGAAACTGTTATTTTATTTTTATCGCTAAAGTGCAAATGACACTCTTGTCTTTAGGTGATTTAGAAGGAGAGTAGTCCCACTTTCATATATGGTAATTTCTGTTTGTTATAAGATCTAAATTTATCGTTTAAGTTTTAGAGTTAATCATTTTTAGATTTATGCTCATATTTGTTAGTTTTATGTTTGGTATGATCACAGTTGTACGCAGGGGGGGGGGGGCTGGGCCTAGACCCTCCCCAAAGTCCTGTTTTTTTCGAATATCTGGGGACTTTCTATTTAAATCTTCAATAAATAATTGTGTTTTTATTATTGCCCACCCCCATGCCGCGAAAAAAACTTCTACGAACGTGCCAGTGGTGATTATTCATTTAATTTTCTGGTTGCTTTTGGTTTTGAACATTATTCATAGTAATTCCTGTCCGTTGTAAGTTTTCCATGTGTCAAATTTTCAATACTTTTTCTTTCTTATTTTATTAGATTGGCATTCCTTCAAATAAGTGAATACTAATCGAAGCAGTGTACACTAAAATACATTAGACACATTCTCCAATAGAATTGTCCATTTTTTTACATAAAAGAATGAAACAGTAAAAAGTGTTTTGGTTGTTTTTGGCTTCATGCATTATTCGTAGTAACTCCTGTCCGTTTTAAGTTCCATATGTCATATTTTCAATCTCTTTTTTTTCCTTTTTTTTCTTAGAGTAACATTTGTTCAAATAATCTCAGAGTAAAAAACCAACAAAGAGAAAAATCTCTAAAAAAAAAAAAAAAAAAAAAAAAAAAAAAAAAAAACGAGAATTTGGCCCGTGGAGAGAAAAGAAAAACAACAGAAAAAAAACAAACCCGAAATTTAGCCAGTATACAAAAAAGGCGTCTTCAGCACGAAAGACACAAAAAAAAAAAGAAAAAACTAAAAACCAATAAAACCACCACCAAAAAAAAAAAAACAAAAATGTACAATCGGCGCAAACTAATCCACGTAGGGAAATGATGCTATAATAGAGATACTTCAGTGAGGACACCATAGTAACTGTGGAAAAATAAAAAAAAAACTGTGAATTACTTTGATTATTTTGTTGTGAAATAATCCTTTTCATTGCTATTACTGAAGCAAATTGTTTTGGCCTAGCTGGTAAAATAATCCCCTGGTGATTAGTTAAAATCTTAACTCCTTTATTGACAATTGATTCACTCTTTAGAAGGTTATCATAAATTGGGTCAATATTTAAATTACCCGTGTCCCTCTTTATGGAAAGGTTAGCAAACATATGTTTTTTAATTTCTATGGCTTCCCTGGCCCATTGGGTGTACCCCTTATCATTAGAAATAGCCAAGGCTTCATCAAATTTTACAAAATGATCTGGTTGAAGCCAAATATGCTCTGCTAAAGCTGAAACGAAAGTTTCTGGAGGCTTGCTTAATTGTTGGGTTTTTTCTATTGAATTACGGTGTTCAATAAACCTTTCAACAAATTGTTGGTGAGTCCTACCAATATAGAACTTCCCACAAGAACACGGAATTTTATACACCCCACTTACTAAATTTCCCCGAGTTAAATCCTTACCAGAACTAAAAAAAACTACTCATTGGCCTCAGCGATTGGAAACATGTATCAATACCAAACTTACGTAAAACCCGTGAAAGTTTCTCCCCCAACCCAGGTCCATATGGTAATGAAATGAAGCTTTTTGATACAACTAAATTTAAAGATTGAGAAACCTCAATAACCCTACTACTATGTTTGGCCCATCTATTTTCAATTATTTTATCAATGAACTTAATAGGATAACTATTACAAAATAAAATATCCCTCAAGTATAACAATTCTGAATCCAGAAATTCCTGGGAACAGATTTTAAAGGCCCTATCCACTAGTGAAATTACAACCCCCCTTTTCACCGACATAGGGTGACAAGAATGAAAATTTAAATACCTATCATTGTGCGTAGGTTTTCTGTAAATCTAGGAAAGAAAATGGAGGTCCCTTTTAATTAATAAAATATCCAGAAAAGGTATTTTATTATTATCCTCAAATTCAACTGTAAATTTAATATTATTATCAAAACTATTTAAATGCTTACAAAAAAGATCTTTCATTAATCTCAGAGTAACATTTGTTCAAATCATACCAATGCATGCTAAACTATTTTAGGCACATTCTTCTGAAGAGCAGTCCATTTTTTGACACGGAAGACTGGAACATCATATGCGGAACTGTTTTCAAGCTGCTAGAAGTCACCATATTTCCACTGAATCAGCTCTGCTTTGCTTTCTCGTCTGGATCTGACTACTATTATGGTGATACGGCTTCTGTTAAAATAACAGCCAAGAATGAAGGCGACACAAACAGTGCTACAAGGCTTCACCATCTAACGCAACAGGTATTTAGGGATCTAATCAACCACGTGCGCAGAATGGGAACTTGGATTCATGCTCCCCCTGAAATCCAAAGATTCTATTTCTCTCTTGTGATATTGTATTTTAAAAACAGTTTACCTGTTTCTTGCTTTTTTAAATCCGTTTTTCTCCCTCCCTACTCCATCGTATGGAATGTGCTCTACGTCCCCCCTAACTAGGCTTCTTTCCTCATAAAAAGCAAGATTAAACAAATGAAAATAATAAAAACCTACACTTCCATCTTTTTAGATTAAAAAAAAAGAAAGTTAAATACTGTTCTTAGATGAAAATTAAATAAACAAAAACAAGTTTTTAACTGAAAGCAAGGAGCAATATTAAAACTAAAACCGAACAGAAATTGTTTTGCACAGTATTTTAATTTCTTATCTTTTTTCAAATCGTGCCAGAAAATTCCCCTCCCCCTCCGTAATTAATTTCCCGAGAAATCCCCCCCATAAAAAATTCCTCCCGCAGAAAATCCCCCCCAAGGAAAATTCTTCCTGCGTAAAATTCCCCCTTTGAAATCTTACTCCGGACATCTTCCCTAATATCTAAGAATCCTCCCCCCCCCCCCCGAAAATTACCTCCGGGCCATTCTCCTTACTTTCATTCAGATATTTTTTTAATTTCTGATTGTTTTTCAAATCAGACTGGAAATCCCTCGGTGGAAAATTTTCCAATAAAAATTTCCTCTTCCGCTTAAAATTTCTCTCAGGAACCCCCCCCCCCTCCCTGAGAAGTCTCTTAAAACAAATAAAAAGAATTCCGTCTATGAATCCCTGAAAATTTCCTCCCCGCGGAAAATTCTGCTCTTGGCAAACCATCCCCGCTGAAGGTCCCCCCCCTAAAAATTTTCTTGTATTTTTCATTAACAAATACTATATTTAAGCATTGGTCAAATCTTACAGCTCTTTCCTCAGGGCTTGTGAAGGGTTACGTCATCCCTAGAGGCATAGCTATTGGACCTTTCAACCATACTGAACCAAATGAATATCTTAAAAATTTTTATCGAAAGTCTGTGGGGGAAAATGGGTGTTAGAGGGAGCTAGTTGCCCTCAAATCTTTTTGTTCACCTAAAAAAGGCACTAGAACCTTGAATTACCGCTTGAATGAGCCCTCAAATAAACACGTATCTGTGATATTTCTTCTGACCAAAAAAACGAAATTCCACACTTTTGTAGATAGGAGCGCGATACCTCTGCAGTAGGGTTCTCTGATATGCTGAATCTGACGGTTTGATTTTCTTTAAGATAGCTTGGCTTTTGGGGGCGTTTCCCCCTGTTGTCTAAATCAGGCAAATTTTCTGAGGGTTGTACCTTTTGATGGATGACATTAAACTTAATGAATTTCGTATGTTTAGAGGTAATCCCAAAAGTTGATTCTTTTGATGTATTAACTGCTATCAGAATTCCTTTTTTTATAGTTTCAGTTACATTCGGGTTAAGTCGCTCCTTACTTGCAGTTCGTTGCCACGAACAGTTTCACAGTCATTTATAGATAATTCTTTGATTTTTAAAAACAAAAGAATGTAGTGTTGTGCCCCAGTAGCCAACTTTTTATATTTTAAGTTTTTCATAAATTACGGGGTATCCCTCGACTGTAGTTGGAGATAGTTCTCCCCCTATCCCCCAATTCGTTTCTATTTTTAGTGCAAGAAACTTTTGCTTATGATTGTTTTAGGGTTTAGTTTTTAGACGTTTAAGCGACTAATACAATTCTGATTTTTAGGAAATCAATGTCTTCATAAAAATATCCGATATACCCTCCCTCCTTCGAGGGCCGTATAAGCCCTCCCGTATGGGCTTTGAAGTGCAAATCGGATGCTTTTTTTTATGTTGTTCTTTATCTTCAGTTTATAATACAATGTTTGACGGGATGAGATTTGGAGTTCAAGCGGTGTAAAACACTACTTTTATTCGTAGTTCCTAGTGTTTCTTAATAATTGATTAAATTTTGAAGAAACATAGCTTTTGTTAAACGTTAATGTGCCTTTAAAAATTAAGACGAACAGAAATAAGTTTGTGTAAGCTGTTAAACTTATATTGTATAGAAACTAAAATGACTGAACAGCAAGAACTCAGAACCAACGGGAAATTAAAACGAACAACAAAGGTAAACTTGGAACAAACAAATTACCAGCAACAAAGGTGATGTTACCGTCTCGAAACCCAAAAAAAAGGTTAGAGTGCTGTATGCGCTTTTCTGAAAACTAAAATCATTGCTGAAACTGGAATGTTTAACCCATTGATTTTCTGAACATTTAAAAAGTAGGGATTTAAAAGGGATACTGATGTGACGGAAATAATGTCTCTTTCAAACAGTAAAGCTAAATAGATCGTCAAAAATGTTTTATGTTGAAATTTTTACAAAAATAATTGTGTTCTTGCATACCCCAAACCCCTGAAAGAACTCAAAGGGTCATTTGTGCTTTACTGAAAACTAAATAAATAGCTTAAATCTTTAGTTGAATTTAGTTTATAGATTTTCTATGTATATGAAAGGAATAGGTTTCAGAGGTAACGCAAGGAGCTATACACCACCCGTGTATTATTATTCCTGACTTCCGTATATCTTATTCCTGACTTCCCGTATATCTTATACGGAAGTCAGGAATAAGATATACGTTATATATGTATATCTTATACGTATATCTTATATGGAATTCCGTATATCTTATTCCTGACTTCCCGTGTATTATTTCTTCTTCTTTTTTTTCCTGACTACTTGGAACGGAAGGGGTGTCCGTAAAATTTTTTAAGGGAGTTTAATTGCTTGGAAACTGAAAGTTTTAGTGTTTTTTTAACAGTCAAAAGTGAAGGGCAATACCCATCTTTCTGTGCCGTTCTTCATACCCTCTTTGCCCTTAACCCCAATTGTAATTTTACATATTGGTTATATTTACCAAATGTTTACAAACAATTTTACCATTTTCTTCTAAGTTGTCGTAACGTTGAACGGACATGACGTCAGGGAACACATGAACCCCCCCTTAACCCAGGGGCAAGGGATGTAAATTTCGCAAATTGCTGGTTGATTTTAGGTACGTTTTATAGTTGGACGAGGGGGGCTTGTTTGTTTGTTTTTTGCGTTTGATTCCCTCAAAAGTTCTAAGGATTATTTCCCTGGTAAAGAAAACGTTTTTTAGAGGGGGGTTTGAAATGGGCCAATAGATTTTGTTCATGGAAAGTTTCACTTACATTCGTATCCCCTTGTATCAAGAGTAAATAATGTACAAACATTGTTTGAGGGCATGGTGCTTTCAAAAATAAAACCAAAAAAGACTAAAAACTTTTTTATCGTAGAAAGCCCAAGACTTATATCCTTATATCCGAAACTTATATATAAGTCCCTGGCCAAAGGCTGAAGGAAAAATTGAAAACAAATATTTGTACCCCGAAAATAGGATTCGATAAAGGGCTGAAAAAGGGCCAATAAACTTTTTTTTTCTATGGACGGGTTGAAACATTATGGTAACTCCCTGAGCCATGGAACCCTAATTCATAGAGACAATTTAATTTATATTGCATTTGCTCTCTCCCCCCCCCTCCCGAAAAAAAAACTGAGCCCTTAGCAGGGGAAACTTGATCGCCTCAAAGTTAATTTTATAAAGCCCTTGGGCCATGGGGACCCAAAATACACTAAATAAACTGAAAGGAACATTTTACCACTCCCTCCACCCAGAAAATTGGGCCAGAAAAGTGTAATTAGTTTTCTATTAGTTGAGTACTGGTCCTCCAAATACTATTAGATCCGTAAAACGGTCCAAATCTAATTTTCCAATTGTCTTGAAACTTTCAAGAATGTTTGTCTAGGCTAAGGGGACCGAAGATTTTGTTACAGGGAGAAGGGTGTTAACAAGCCCAGGAATGGGACGACAAAAGTTTGCTCCAATCAGTTTGAAACTTACAGTTGAAAGTCCCTGGCCTAGGTTGGACCTAATAACATTAGGTAAAAAGTAAGGGGCATGATTTTCTCTAAAATGGGGTCCAAAAAGAGCATAAAACTTTTTCTTCTAATTGTTTCAAAACTTTTCTTTGTGAACTGGAACGACTCCAGTTCACCAGAAAAACAGAAAAAAGGTATTGGCTCCATCCCGAAAAAGGGCCAAAAATATTTTTCGTCGAACGGCTTGAATATTACACCCGTAAGCTCCTGTACCTATGGAAGCCCAGGGAACCTTTGTTCACTAAAAAGAAATTAAGTTTGTCGTTCGGATCCCAAAACTGGTGCCAAAAAATTATTTATTCGATGAGTATAATACTTTTTAAGTCATTTGGTTAAGGGGACCCCAAGTCACAAGAGGGGGACAAAATATTAGTTCACCTGAAAATTGAGCCTTCTTTATGTTGTGCTGAATAAAAAAAGCCACTGCTCGAAGCACAAATCATTTTTAGTTAAAAAAAAAATGTTTGCAGTCCTTAAAAGGGCACTAGAACTTTCGATTTTCAGAAAAATTACCACCCTCCGAAGGTTTTACAACCACTCCTTATATACAAGTGAATGGAGGGAAAATAAGTAAAAAAAATAGTAGAGGGGAGGTACATGGTTCTTAACTTAGGCTGCGCTAGAGCATCGTCTCAGAAATAATCCTTCGGTGTAAAAATATAAAGAATTTTGGGTTTTATAAAATATGTAGTAATCTATAAGTATTCCCAGTACATTCCTTTCTCAATTGTCTTCATTGCTACTATATCCTTAACTCTCCTTATGGTGACCTGATCAATTGTCATATTTTGGCTGGGGGCTCAGCCAATACTAGGATACGTTCCTTGGGAGAAATTTCTAGTCCAATTAAAAACAAGTATGAAAAAGTTATTTGGAGACTGTCATTTTTATCTACTAGCTTCTGTATTTTATTTGTTTGTTTGTTCTGTTTAGGATTTTCAGAAATATTTTAAAATATTTTTATATCCGTTTAATTGATTAATAACCCGCTGGGCTTTTCTGTTCGCTACGTCGATGAATTTTTTTTTAGTCCTTCAAATGATTTACTCATAGACTTTATATAAACTGAACTCTTTATTCAGTTTGTCAAGGTCATTTTTTGTATTGTAATGGAAGGATAATTAATCATTTCTGGTCTATTAAATATTTGTCGAATTCTGCTTCGTTTTTTTTTTATTTATATGTATAAGCTCATTTTTTTGCTCACCTTTCGTAAAATTAAATTAAAAACAAAATATTTTTCACGAAAAAAATGAGTATTTTTCAGTGTTCTGTTTACTTAAGAAATTTTTGTGTAAAAAGATGTTAAATCTTTAAAAAAAAGATTATATAAATAAAAATGATAAATCTAAAGAAATGAAACTTAAAACGAACAGAACTTACAATAAACAGAGAAGTCAAGCTTAAAATGAATATCTTTTAATATTGCTACTTACGTTTCTTCAGGAAATATATTTTTAATAGCAAAACGAGAAATTTTTGGTAGGCAGGTACTTACAGTCAAGTAGACTTTCCCCAAGAAATGCTTTCACCGATCCCTTTGCAAGAATTTCCAGAAATTCTCTATGGATCTTGCTGTTTCGCGCTAGATTTTGAAAAGTACATGGAAAAATTCCCCATAGATCTTGAAAAATGGTTTGTTTTTTTCCGTTTATTCAATTGAAAAAAAGAGAAAAATCCTTGCTCCCCCTCTCTATATTTCCAATGATTGGCGCTACTGCAAAGTAGCCGATACTACCTCCCAGAAACTGGTCTAAAATAGCTCTGAATCAGGGTCTGCAAGATGGAGAAGGGAACTAGCCATATAACATATTTTTACTTACCCCTATTTTTGGTAGCTCAACAAAATGTTCTCTTCTTTACGGTGGGTATATTTAATAAAGAATGTGCCCTGCTGTTGCAATCATAGGATATTGCACCGAAGTGTAAACTTTGGTGAAAGTCTAACCCCATATTGTCGGCCAACGCTACCCTATAAGACTCCAAAGAAGAAAAGAGAGAAAGAAAGACTTTACCTAAAGAACATGTACTTGTATTTTATAGTGTAACGAATCCCTGTTTCTTTAGAAATTGGGTTGCCTTGGCTCAGTTACCTTTTTCTAGTGCAAGGAACTGATAGTTTTATTTATTGTAATATCTGGAATCGTTTTGAGGTTGGCTGTGGAAACGGATAATTTTCTTTTCAGTGCGACTCTATTTAATGTTCAAGAACACGAGATGAGGGGCATTGCCCTGGTCCCACTGACATAGGTCCCACTCATGTTTTTATATAATTATCACAAAACAACTATCCGAAAAAGAAGCTTTTCAAAGAAAAGTAGAGTCATATTAAACTTAAGAACAGCAGAAATAAATTATATCGCAATTGAAACCCAAAACGACCAGAAATTAACTATGAAAGAATAAATGAGACCCAAAACGAACATAATTTAAACAAATCATTATAGAAAACATAGAGATACACTGTAAAAAAAAATTGTTTGAGATTCAACAAAAATTGTTTGTAATGTTTATCAACAACAAAATTGGAATTTCAATAGCTGAAATTAAATATTAGAGACCATTTTGGAATTCCATGCTCATTATTGAATTTTCAATTTGCTGAGAAACAAAAATGTTTAATTCCCATACCCGAATTGAATTTTCAATTTGTTGACAAAACAACATGTTGGATTTTAAGATCCTTATTGGATTTCCATCTTGTTTGCTGGATTTCCCGTTCTTTTATTGTATTTCCATCACTAGCGTTGTTCAATTTCCTATAGATAGGTCTACAGTCTAATATCTAGTTCTCAGGATTCAGTTTCCCTTTCTTCTTTCTGAAGCATCAATAAATACAAAAAAGAATCTCATTTATTTTACAAGAACAGAAAATTAAAACAAAAAATTCTCCCAGTTAATATGACACCTCTTAACGGCTGCATTTTTTCATAGTGGAAATCAGTAAATCAATGGCGTAGTAGCAGGCCGACAGAAGACACTTGAGTAAAAAGTGAGAATTATATTGAACGTTCAAGTCAAACATAAAACGAACAAAAATTACTACAAACAAAAGTTTGTACAACCGTAAAGTTTGTACAACCCTTCCCCAACCGTAAAGTCTAAAGCTTGTTGCGTCATTTGTGTTTTATTGAAAACTATATTGTCTTTTGATTTAGCTCAACATAACCTTCAGTCTCCGAAATTTCACCTCAATACTCTTGGCCTATTCGTACACACCCAGGATTAGACCCCCGGCGCCACGCTGGCGTATCGACTGAACGCCGCCAACAAGAGGCCAGGTTTACCGCCGCCAAAGTACTACAATGGCGCCGGCGCGCCGCCGCCGGCAGAGGCGGTGGCGTTCGGCTGACTTAGAATTATTTTTGCGGCAATTCTTTATTGCGTCAACCACAAAGTCGTTCTTTTCTCGTGTGGTTAAGTATTTTGATTTTCCTGATTAGAAATCAAGCAGGTCTTGCACTATCCCCGAATTTTCGGGGATTTCCTCGAAAATCTATGTGCCACCCCGAAAAAAAATTTGACTCTTCGAATCTCTGAAAATCACCCAATCACGATGCCACCTCTAGAGATATTTCACTAGTGACTGTCCCTGCCAAATATTACTTTGTTTACCATAATTCTTTACTACTCTCTTGTTCGTTAATTTTCGTCTCTTGTGTTACTTTGCATATAAACCAGATAGATACAATTGCAATATACACGGCTCTTCATATGTTGACAAAAGTGTCGTCTTTATGAAATAAAAAAAAAAACAAGTTTCTTTTAACTGAGAGTAAGGAGCGACATTAAAACTTAAAACGAACAGCAATTATTCCGTATATGAAAGGGGCTGTCCCCTCCTCAACGCCTCGCTCTTTACGCTAAAGTTTTGATTTTTTTTTAAAGTAGAGGGGTAAAAAAAATCAAACTTGAGCGTAAAGAGTGAAGCATTGATGAGAGGATAGCCACTTTCATATATGGAATAATTGCTGTTCGTTTTAAGTTTTAATGTCGCACCTTACTTTCAGTTAAAAAAACCTGTTTTTTATTTAATTTCTGAACGTTTTTCAACTTATGCAGGTTCAATTTTGGCTCACCGTGCATGAAAAATTAAAACACAATTTGCATATTAATTTTGGCAGATATATTTCGGATATGAAGGGTCTCTCCCTCCTCAATACATTGCTCTCTACGGTAAAGCTGTTAGCACTTTTTAAAAAATGCTTCATATTCTAATTAAACAGCCCCCGTGTTTCAATTTTAGTAAACAGTCAAACTTTAGCGTAAAGAATAAGGTATTGAGGAGGGAGCAACCCTTCATATATGGCATAATTTCTGTTCGTTTTTTAAATAATGCTGGTAAATCTGGCTCACCCTCTATGAAATATACCCCTCCCCCTCACGAAATACTCCTTCGTAGAAATTTCATGCAACATAAAGTGCACCCCCCCCCCCGTCAAATTCCCTCCAGACAGTTCCTTCCTCGCTGAGAATACCCCCACCCCCTCTGTAAAATGGCTTGTGGATGATTCACCCTGAAAAATTCTCCTTAGCATTAGTTCATTGGATTAAGACTTTAATCTATAATCGGTTTCTCGATCGCTCCATAAATGCCGCCTTCCGTGGAAATTATTTCCCAGAAAACAAAACACGTGGATAAGAGCCCCCGAAACATCTCCATATAAAAATTTGGTAAAAAGAATGTAAGGCAATTAAAAAGAATTTCGTATGCTAATTCTGTCAAAACTCCCCAGTGTAAAATTTTCCCAAGAATATTCACTCATCAGAAATTTCCCTCCCAGAGGAAAATCTTCTCCTTAGAAATCAACCCCCAGAGCAACCCCCCTCCCCGCCCAAAAAATGGCTGTATACTTCCCAATAACAAAATTTGTATGTAAACAATGGTCAAAGCTCACAACTTGTAGCTCATCCCCTCGGGGACTGTGGTGAGTCATTTTACATCTAAAAATATAGTTATTAGATTTTTCGATCATACTCAACAAATTGGCTATCTAAAAATTTCAGTCCAGTGACTTTGGGGGAAAACATGAGCGTGGGAGGGGACCCTGTTGCCCTCCAATTTTTTGGTCACCTAAAAAGGCCACTATAACTTTTGATATCCGTTCCAATGAGCCCTCTCGCCACATTTTAGGACCACTAGGTAGATACGATCACCCCTGGGAAGAAAAACAAAACAAAAAACAAATAAGCACACATCCGTGATCTTTCTTCTGGCAGAAAAAAATACAAAATTCCACATTTTTGCATATAGGAGGTTTAAATCTCTACAAAAGGGTTATCTGATACGCTGAATCTGATGTTGCGATTTTTATTAAGATTCTATTACTTTAGGGGGTGCGTTCCCCCTTTTTTAAAAATAAGACAAATGTTCTCAGGCTCGTAACTTTTGATGGGTAACTTGATGAAATTTATATATTTGAGATCGGCATAAAAATCCGATTCTCTTGACGTATCTATTAGTATCGAAATTGATATCCGTTTTTTAGAGCTTTAGCTACTATTGAGCGGAGTCACTCCTTACCTACAGTTTGCTACGATAAGCTGTTTGATGAGATTAAACCACTTCGAAGGTAGTTTTCCAATTACTATAAGATTCTTACATCATTCGTAGTTACGAATTTTATTTTTGAGTTGAAGATAACGCATACACTATACAGGTTCAGTTGGATTTTGAAATTGATAGCCAACAGATTAATTCGACAGCTGAATCGTAAGTCTATAAAATTTTGTTTCCCTTTGCTATTTTTAGATACATTTTCTTAATGTTTAGTACATAATTATTGAACGCCTGATAGATTAAAGAAAATACAATCTTTTTTCTGAAAAATTTTTACAGGAAGAAAATTTTTTACAGCTATCATTTTTAAATGATAATACCTCAATATTTTTTTAATTTAAAGCAGGGATGCCAAAAAAAATTTTTTTTTTTATTTAAAGCGGAGACGGAAGAAAATGATATCAAATTCCCTGGGAAATTATAGAAATATTTTTATAGACCCAGGGCCTTCCATTGGGATTTTTTCCTTGTCTTGGGTATTTTTGGATTTCTTATAGGCTACTGGCCTAATTTGGCTTTTGTGTGTGCTCCCTTTTAATTAGATTCCTTGGATCTTATTAAATGCCACGGCGAATCTATTACCTATTATTTCATTTATTATGCAAGGGTTCAAATGAAAACAGATTTTTTTTTTCAATAGGTCAAATGGAAGCATACACAGCCATATAAGTCTAAAAAACATTGCAAAAACTGGGAAATCAATTTCCAAGGAGTAAGGAGCAATTTTTAAGGAGTAACCTTATTTATAAGGTTTTCAATTTATAACTGTTGGTTTATCAGAAAGTTTGCAGCCAATTTAAAAAAAAATAAAGAACATGTGTTAATAATCGTCAAAAAATGAGCCAAAAAATAAATGAGCATTCGACCTTAGAAAGTGTTGCTTTCTTGACTGTTCCAATAAAAGAGAAAGACTCCCATTAATTCTTATTCCCAAAAAGGGATTAAAAGAATTGGCAAGATTAGGGAGTGAGGAGTATGGTCTAGGCAAGAATAAGAACTTGTCTGCCATCTCTCTTTTGCCCAACCTTCACTTCCATTTTCTTTGTGAAGATTTCAAGTTGGGACCTAGTTCAGTAAAGCTCTTTTCTTTGAAAGATAATTCTAAGCCATGCTTATTGAAAAGAGTTTGGCTAGGCTTTGCCTAGTCTTGATGTTGCTAGAATTTGTGGCACACCAGGACTTTTTAACTATGAAGCAGTTAATAATTCCACCCATCCCCCAAAATTCAAGGAATCCTGATAAAAATCGCATTATCAGATTCAACGTACCAGAGAACCATTCTGTAGTAGTTTCAAGCTCCTATACGCAAAAAATGTGGAATTTTGCTATTTTTGCCAGAACACAAATCAAGGATGCGTGTTTATTTGTTGTTGTTTTTTTTTTCATGGGTGACCATATTGAAATAATAGTCCTAGAAGATCAGGAGAGGGTGCATTCGAACGGAAATTAAAAGTTCTAGTGCCCTTTATAAGTGACAAAAATTATTGGAGGACAAATGGCCCCTCTCGCACGCCCATTTACTTCCCGAAGTTATCTGATCAGAATTTTTAGATATAAATTTTGTTCAGTAATGTTGGAAGATCAAATAACTATGTCTTTAGGGGTAAAATGACCCCCACAGTCCGTGAGGAGAGGCCTGTAAGTTATGAAATGTGCCCATTGGGAAGTATAGCATTTGTTATTGGGAAGTATACAGACATTTTTCGGGAGGGGGGCGGGGGTATTTTGTGCTTGGGGTGATTTCCATTGGGAGAATTTTCCTTGGGGAGGGAAATTTCTAGGGTGGGTTGAATTTTCCAGGGAATATTTTACACTGGGGAGATTTGACCGAACTCCTATATGAAATTCTTTTCAATTCTCTTACTTTCTTTTTGCCAACTCAAGTTTGCATGTGGAGATGTTCCGGAGGAAGTATCCGGGGGCTATTTTTGCATGGTTGGATTTCCAGAAAAAAATTCTAAGGAAGGGGGCGTTCCCGGAATTATTGAGAAACCGATTAGAGATTAAAGTCTTTTTTAAATGAAAGTATGCTAAGGCTAATTTTTCAGGCTGAATCGTCCGCAAGAAATTTTGCGAGGAAGGTGGATTTTCAGCAAAGACGAACTGTCTGAAGGAGACTGGACGGGGGGGGGGAGGTTTACTTTACGTTGGATGAAATTTTCACGGAGAGATTTTCCGTGAGGGGAGGGTATATATCACGGAGGTATTATCTGCATTATTAGAAAAACGAACTGAAATTAAACATAAAAAAACAAGTTTTTTTTAACTGAAAGTAAGGAGCAGCATTAGAACTCAAAATGAACAGAAATTATTCCGTATATGAAGTTTTGCCCCCCTCCTCAATACCTTGGTCCTTATGCTTAAGTTTGACTGTTTGTCCCAATGTTTTAAGAACCGCTATTGAAACACAGGTCCCGTTTAATTAGAATAGGAAGCTTTTTTAAAAGTGCTAACAGCTTTAGAGCAAAGAGCAAGTTATTGAGGAGGGACAAACCTTTATATACGGAATAATGCTGGTTTTTGAGTTTTAATGTTTCTCCTTACTTTCAGTTTAAAACACTTGTTTTTTTTTATTTAATTTGTTCAAAGCCAAGTAAACTTCCTAGATATGGTTGAGTTACTTAAGTGTTGTGATGGGAAAGCGGGAACAATTTTAAACCAAATTCACAATGTTCTTCAAGATTGAAATATACTTACAGAGAATTGGGCTGGATTCTATGCAGATATCTTTGGTATGATAACCCAATTATGGGAGAATCAAAGAAAAATACCATGTGTTTCTTGTGTCAAGTACCGGAGCTATTCAATTCATTTATTTTCTTTTTATGCTTGCAAATAATCGACAATGCACCTGGAAGATCTATGTCCTACTGTGTGAAAGAACTTCAGCTTGAGTACTTAGAGTTCAAATTGTTTCAGAAGTTTACTGCCGCCCCTGTCCTAAATGTGCTTGCCCCAGGTCTTACACGTTTGCTTTCTCTTTGGATGTGTGTTGAGCAACAATCACATAATTGGGGCGCTTTTAGTAGCAACTTTTGGAGCTTAGCAGGAAAAGATTATCACTCACGCAAATGGCAGAGCTACTCGAGCCCGAAAAAATCCACTGCATTGGAAGGATGCATCTTTAGCTCCAATTCTGTGTACTGGAATTGTTTACAGATTTTAGTCTTCTTTTCCAAACTAAAAAACATTGTCCCACCAAATAAAATTAGAGGTGGAGACACTTTTGAGAAAATTGACCAAAAATTATTAAGAGAAGCTACGTCAGACCAACCTCGCCTTTGAATCTCAACCCTGACAGAGTAAGAGAATGCCTTCCGCTTGAAGGTATGTACTTGGGAATGGCTTTTTACGAGTTTTTTCAAATCTTGCAATCAGATCTAAGTACAAAAGCAGACAAACGTAAAATGAAAATCGTCTATGAATATACTCGTAAGTCATATGTGGAGGTGGTGAAGTAAATCAGGAAGTGATTCTCGCTTGTGGATGAACTGTTTACGTAATGCAAAATCTTTGACCCTAAGAAAGCATTTGATGTAGGTGCAATCGGTCTTCAGCAAAAGATTCTTCTGAGATATAGTACATCGTCGTAAAATGGAAGAAAGATAGCTGAAGAATGGCGGAGTGTAATGATTTTTGACCTTCCAAATGTGACATATGTCTCTAATTTTGGGCCTTATGTAGGTTCAATAAAATTACCAAATGGTACGCAAAGATTCCCCGGCGTAATTATTGCAATATTGTCTGACCTTGCCATTTTGAACGCTGTATTAAAGCGGATCTTTTCGATCTTGAAAGAAGTTAAAATAAATCATAGGAATTCGCTCAAAAGTGTGAATACCTGTTTTGATACTAACATATAAATACTACTGAGCAGCAAAGAATTTTTGAAGTCGACACCATATCATGGTTTCTCAGCAAGATCATCAGTTCATTCTACCAATGTCCAAGAAATTATTATATTTCCTTCGGAGAGAACCTGTACTAGACTGGTCCTTAAGATCCATGGTCCATATCAACCTAACCGTAAAAATCTGTGTCGGAGCAAAGGACCTCTTGCGTGGCTGCGTGTCAGAGTCGAGTTAACTCAAGCCTTCTGCCTCCAGCATTGAGTGACAAAACAATTCGAGAAATTTATACAAATGAGAAGCTTGATTGTTTTGGTTGGAATTCGTAAGTTTGTTGGATTTTCAACCATCACGGTGTTGGAAGAATATTCGGGTTTTCTGTTTTCGTTTCTCAGAATTTTCAGGGTTTTTAGGCAGACCGAACGGAAATCTTGCAGGAATAGAGCGGAAGCACTGGTAACCAACTAGATGCTCCCAATCAATAGAGATAGATTAATTCTTTTCTCTAGAACATATCTGTGTCGTTTTGCAAAAAGGGCCTAAGTCCACTTTCCTAATTTTACAGGAGAGCAAAATAAAAATAAGAACGCACAATAAAAAAATATTTCACAAATCAGACTTTAAAAACTTGAAACTTTTCAATCTGAATAAAGATAAGAGAAGTACACTCTTTATTTCGCTCTTTTGGAACAATTTATTGCTCGGGCAGAATTAAAGATAAGCCCATTTTGAATTGACCAATTGATAGATCTCTTTGAGCTCTTTCGAACCGTATGCTTAACTCATTTTCGGAAAAAAGTGGACATTTTTTCCGCTTTGGCATTTTGCAAAAAGAGGCCCTTTTTGCAAAACGTCCCAGATATATGGATATTCATATATGGATACAAATCCCTCTTCAAGATCTGCGTAAGAATTATTTCCGAAAACAATTACCCAGGGCAATATCCGGAATATATCTTGGAAAGTGGAGTGCGGTCTGAGCTTGTGAATGCCTTTTTTTTAATGTAATTGTTTGCAATTTGTGCTTGCAAAAAACACAACAAATTTGATCCTATTTGCACCATTGCAGAAATAGTAGCTGAACAATTCTATGTCCCAAGAAACTACAAAGTGAAGCAGCAGATTTTTCCCCTTGCCATTAATCCATGCAAATATAAGAGTAAGACCTAAATCAATGGCTTGGGCTGTCCCAATCCTCGCTAACTATTAAGGGGAAGTAAACCATTCAAGAAGCCTGTCCTTCCAGTTTTTTGGGAAATTATTAATATAAGAAATAATTATTTTAGTAACTATATTTTTTTATGTGGTTAATCTTGAAGAATATAGCCAAGTTACATCCCTTTAAAGATCAATTAAAGTCATAGAATGAAAACAGAAAGCACGACAGGTTTAGCTTGGTTTCAGTCATAGTAACTTAATCATAGTCACTTTACCTATAAATTCTCCAAACACTTGAAGTTTTCCCTTTATGAGGTAGCGTAATAAACATATTTTGGTTACCATATCCAGCATTTGTAGTTCTTGAAGCGTAATACATTTATTTTTTTGTAATTATAACCCTCTGTAGTTTTATATATCCTTTTTACTTTATAGCTTTATTATAAGTTATTAAATAAACTTTGTATGAGCAACAGTTGTATTAGTTTGCAACATGCTCGTTTATGTGGGTTTTATATTTCAACCTTAAGGTAGTAATCACATTACTCACAATCGCTCATTTTCTGCTGTTCACTTAAATGTGATGAGCATTTAACTTTGTATGCGCAACAGTTGTATTAGTTTGCAACATGCTCGTTTATGTGGGTTTTATATTTCAACCTTAAGGTAGTAATCACATTACTCACAATCGCTCATTTTCTGCTGTTCACTTAAAATTCTGAATATTCCCAGCGTTATACGGGGTGCAAATTTTTAATTTGGTATAAAAGTTATACGTTATGCCAAATATTTTTGTAACTATCAATTAAAATTATAATGTACTGCTAGTGTCATGGGCGTACGGAGGGGAGGGCAGAGGGGAGCAGCTGCCCCTCCCCTAGAACTTCAAATTTAAACTAGATATGGCTGAAAAGCAGATGGTTGAAAAAGCAGTTGAAAAAAGGTAGATGGCTAAAAAAGCAGTTGATAAAAGGTAGATGGTAGAAAAATCTGGAAATAAACAGCTGTAATGACAGAATAAAAGTCAAACAAGAAGCAATTATCCATCATATCTTGGAAAGATTTAGCTCTGATCCAAGAAGATGAATGATGAAGCTTATTCATGATTTATGATTTTTGGTGATTACTTATTAATAAGGATGTCATAGGTATGATCGAAGCTACTGGCAATGTAAGGTTTTCTGAACTGCCAGTATAACTTCAGCTCTCCCCTCTGCCCTTCATCTCAAAATCGGATGCCCCTCCCTAGTGAAGAAGCTATGTATGCCCCTGGTTAGTGTCTCTGAGATCTAATGAAATTCCTTAAAAAAATCCCGTTGGGAGTGATTGCTTGTATTATTATTATAATTTGTTGCAAAGCCTATTAAAAAGTAAATACTACAAACACCGGAAAACAAAGATCAAAAAAAGGTGAAACATAAATGAAAACAACTGACCTCATGGTCATAACATTTAGATAGAAATTGTACTTAAATCAGTAACAAATCATAGCAAGTTCATGTTTCAAACTCTCGACTGTGGGTACCAGGGAGGGTTCTGTGGGTACCAGGAATGTAGGGGAGGGCAAATGAATCGAAAAGGGGTGCAGCAAGATGTTGGCTGAAGCTCAATTTGTTGCCCTTCATGCATATTATCATATCAGCCAAAAACTAAACTTCGAATTTCTCTAATTTGAATAAACCAACATTCTGGTTTAAAGTAATTTTTTCCAGAATCGGAATCTTCTGATTTACGACTTAGGATTCTGAGAAGAATTTTGAAGATTCTGGAAATGTCTAAATGACTTTAAATTGGATTTTTGGTTTATTCAAAATAAAGCAGTCCAAAACCAGATTTTTGGCAGTTACAATAGTATGCAAGATGGACGACAAATTTTGTGATAACTATGGATGTATATGCGGTAGCAATTCTACGAGAGGTACTACTTGTCAAGAGTTGACAATTGTAAAAAAAAAAGTTGGACTTGTTGGAGAGCTCAGAAATGTGATGCTTTCTGCTTTCTGAAGCGGAGAAGAACCAAGGCTCGCAAATGAGACTGAGCTGCTCTTTTGCCAGTTAAAAACGAGGAACTCACATTTCCCAGCGTTAACTTAGAAACCAATCTTCAGTTACTTGTCTTGCATTCTTAACAATATCAGAAATCGTTCAAACGTTTGACTGACATTAAGGATGTTATCAAAATATAAAACGGGACTGACATTGATTGTGTTTGAAATGCAAGAAAATGGTTAATTGTAGCGCAACAACATAGTTGCTAAACAGAGGACTTGAGCTTGGGGCTCTAGCTGTGTTTTGGTGGGCTCCTTTCCGAACAGGGATTTGGGTATTTCAGGATGCCGACTTCGTAGATTTCAGAAGAGGGATGCTTAGACGTATTTGAAAGTCAGAACACATGTCACGGAAAGCATTGATGTTGCAACAATCCACACCTGTTTTAGTAGTAAGAAGAAATTTTGCTACGTGAAATAAGGGAGTCGATAGCTCGACTGACATCAACTCCTCCAAGAAATAGAAGAAACATAGAAGCACCGGCATCGATGAGCAAATTGTCGACATCTGCCTACAGCAGTTGTCCCATTCGGGAGCAGGAGCTGAGGTTTGAGGGGTGACAGCTTTCAAGGCAAAAGCTTGAACGCAACAATCCAAAAAAAACACGACGTAATAGGTGTCAATAATTTTTCCATATTTTTTTTGTAGCATGCCTTTTTTTGCTGGTTGCCCAATTCCCCTCCCCCCTTAATGGGGGATGATAATTGGGCATTTTGACACCGTTGCATCGTTGAGATCGTTAGTAACTGCTATCAAAGTCTATTTCTTCCTTTCTTTCATGTACACATAGAGCCCAAAGTCTCTTTTTTTTTAAACTGGTGTGTTCAGAATTTGAAGCGTCCATCTCAAATCTTTGTTCCTGCCCTTTGATAGCACCCAATTTGATAGCCCTTTGATTTTCGAATGAGATTTTGCCTAACATTTATTTTTAAAGACCTATGCTCTTAGTCCTTTAGCTGATTCTTATAGCTATGAGAGAACAAATATTTTAGTGATGGAACCAGGAACCCATCATCTACCCTCCTCCTTCATTTTTGGCTCTTTTCTTTGCCAAATTTTAACACAAAAGTTTGCATGTTGCACCTTTTTGAAACGAATCCAGGAAAGGGTTTTCAATGTGAATGATTTGAGAACCAATGCAATGTAATAAAAGAAGACTATTTCAGGCACTTTTCTATATGCATCGTTTCCAAGATACCGGTTAAAATATACCCTATGGGATTCTTATCTACGTGAAAGTTGCTTATATCTTGTGGAAAACTTAAAGAGAGTTAGGAAGTAAAATCTTTGTTTAATGCCCATTTATCAGCTTTATTCTGTAAATTAAAAAAAAAACGAGAAACTAGCCAAAATTAATTTAAAAAAAGAGAAATAAACCAAAATCAATTAAAAAAAATTCCGATTGAAGAAAAGAGCGAAGTTTAAGTTAAAACGAATTTTATAACGAAATCTCATATGAGATTCTGACAAAATGAAATAAATTTGAACATTTTTGAAGGTTGAATCTTTGAGATTGTATCACCTTCTTCGTTATTAGAATTATTTGAGGTTCTGCCTTGTTTTTGAATTCAACAAATACGAATGGATTTTATTCTGTATTCTCCTTCTCCCTCTTTATACTAATTCACTTTTAAATAATATTTTTAATTTCCATCATTTATCTAAAACTTTGTAACAGTCTAACAAAACTATCAATTTTGTTGAGTTATCCTTATGTTATGATGATGAAGATCAAATGAATGTTCTTCACCAGCTCATTAAAAGTTCATTTTTTATTTTAGGGTAGGATCTATTTTTGTTTACATCTTTTCTTGTACTTAATAAAGATCCCACAGTCAGTTGAGTTTTTGGAGGTATTTTATTCTTTCCTTACTTTTCCAATAAACAAGAAAGAAATGGTAGAGATATATGGTTGTATTTTCTTTCAACTTCTATAATTCTGCGATCACTTTTTTTCTTCTTTTATTAGTTTAATTCTCAGTTTTTAATCTATATTCTATTTAAATTAGAAGTGATGTGGCCATCATGTCTGCTTTTCACGCAGCAGGTCTCAGGTTTGGTCTTGGATAAGCCCCTTTTATTTTGTTAACATTTAAATTCCTCACAGGAAGCAATGGATGGTTGCTTGAAATTGTAGAAGTTCCAACCAGGATGTGGGAGAGATTGCTGGAATTGGATATAATAGTTGGTGCTAGAATGACATCAATAAACACAAAAACCTAGCAGGTTTAGTACTGAAACCAAAGGATAAACTTTTATAATGATTTTCATGGAACACCAGGCACTCTATGCCCTTTCTCAAAAACCAGCGAAAGCCATCCTTTATGGTCCTGGGCAAGAATTATTCCCAGCTGTACTAAATGCAATGTTATGTGCATGAATCAGGTCTGAGGCCCGTATATTATCGCTTCTATACAATAAATAAAAATCGGCAGAATATGGAGAAAAAAACTGCTAAATTAAATGTTATGTGCATGAATCAGGTCTGAAGTCCGTATATTATCACTTCTATACAATAAACAAAAATCGCCAGAATATGGAGAAAAAAACTACTAAATGAAATGTTATGTGCATGAATCACGTCTGAGGTCCGTATATTATCACTTCTATACAATAAACAAAAATCACCATAGTATGGAGAAAAAAACTACTAAATTTAATGTTATTGAAGAAAAAAAACTATTAAATGAAATTTTATGTGCATGAATCAGGTCTGAGGTCCGTATATTATCACTTCTATACAATAAACAAAAATCGCCAGAATATGGAGAAAAAACTATTAAATGTAAAAGAAAAAAACTACTAAATGTAATGTTATGTACTTAAATCACATCTGAGGCGCCTATATTATCACTTCTATACAATAAACAATAATCGCCAGATTATGGAGAAAAAAAACTACTAAATGAAATGTTATGTGCATGAATCTGGTCTGAGATCCTTATATTATCAATTCTATACAATAAACAAAAATCGCCAGAATATGGAGAAAAAAACTACTAAATTAAATGTTATGTGCATGAATCACGTCTGAGGTCCGTATATTATCACTTCTATACAATAAACAAAAATCACCCTAGTATGGAGAAAAAAAACTACTATATGTAATGTTATTTGCATGAATTAAGTCTGAGATCTGTATATTATCACTTCTATACTATAAACAAAAATCACCAGACTATGAAGAAAAAAACTACTAAATGTAATGTTATGTGCATGAATCACATCTGAGGTCCGTATATTATCACTTCTATACAATAAACAAAAATCGCCAGATTATGGAGAAAAAACTACTAAATGAAATTTTATGTGCATGAATCGGGTCTGAGGTCCGTATATTATCACTTCTATACAATAAACAAAAATCACCATAGTATGGAGAAAAAAAAATACTAAATGTAATTTTATCTGCATGAATCTGGTCTGAGATCTGTATATTATCACTTCTATACTATAAAAAAAAATCGCCAGAATATGAAGAAAAAAACTACTAAATGAAATGTTGTGTGCATGAATCAGGTCCGAGGCGCGTATTTTATCAATACTATAAAATAAACAAAAATCGCCCGATTATGGAGAAAAAAAATACTAAATTAAATGTTATGTGCATGAATCTCGTCTGAGATCTGTATATTATCACTTACTTACAATAAAAAAAAATAGCACGAATCTGGAGAAAAAAAAATAATAAATGAAATTTTATTTTCATGAATCTGGTCTGAGGTTCGTATATTATCACTTCTATACTATAAACAAAAATCGCCAGAATATGGGGAAAAAACTACTAAATGAAATGTTATTTGCATGAATCAGGTCTGAGATCTGTATATTATCACTTCTATACAATAAACAAAAATCACCAGAGTATGGAGAAAAAAAACTACTAAATGTAATGTTATGTACTTAAATCCCGTCTGAGGTCCCTATATTATCACTACTATACAATAAACAAAAATTGCCAGATTATGGAGAAAAAAAAACTACTAAATGAAATTTTATGTGCATGAATCAGGTCTGAGGTCCGTATATTATCACTTCCATACAATAAAAAAAAATGCCAGAGTATGGAGAAAAAAGCCTATTAAATGTAATGTTATGTGCATGAATCAGATCTGAGGCCCGTATATTATCACTTCTATACAATAAACAAAAATCACCCTAATATGGAGAAAAAAAACTGCTAAATTAAATTTTATGTGCATGAATCAGGTCTGAGGCCCGTATATTATCGCTTCTATACAATAAATAAAAATCGGCAGAATATGGAGAAAAAAACTGACAAATTTAATGTTATGTGCATGAATCAGATCTGAAGTCCGTATATTATCACTTCTATACAAAAAACAAATATCGCCCGAGTATGGAGAAAAAAATACTAAATGAAATTTTATGTGCATGAATCAGGTCTGAGGTCCGTATATTATCACTTCTATACAATAAACAAAAATTTCCTTAGTATGGAGAAAAAACTACCAAATTTACTGTTATATTCATTAATCGCGTCTGAGATCCGTACATTATAACTTCTTTACAATAAACAAAAATCACCCTAGTATGGAGAAAAAAAACTAATAAATGTAATGTTATTTGCATGAATCAGGTCTGAGATCTGTATATTATCACTTCTATACAATAAACAAAAATTTCCAGAATATGGAGAAAAAACTACTAAATTTAATGTTATGTGCATGAATCAGGTCTGCAGTGGCGCCAAGGCACGAAAATGTAGGGGGGGGGCAAGGATTTTTTTTCGATTTTTTTTTTAATTAAGGTGCAAAAAAAAGAACAATATTTAGCAAACGTACCTAAAACAGGGGGTGGCGGCGAGGTCACTGCTTGGCAAAATCGTCGACTAGTCTATCCAAATCCAGTTTCTTTACCTCCTCTTTTTCAACGGCCATTATCATGAGATCACTGAGTCTGTCGTTTCCCATCGTCGATTGCAGATAGTCTTTCACACGCCCTAATGCGGAGAAGAATCGTTCATTACTGGCAGTGGTCACAGGCAAAGTAGCAACTAGCTTCATCAGTTTTAGCACTGCAGAATAGGCAACTGGGAGGTCGGATAAGATTTCGATAGCTCGAAGAAGATCCATTTTTGAAATATCACTTTTTGACAGATGCAGCTTTACAAGAGAAAGCTGGGATTCTATGGCATGGTCATTGACACCGAGAATCTGTTGATAATGACACATAACTCTTTCCACTTTCGAAAGTTCGAGAAAATTGGAACTTGAGGGGTCGAAGGCAGATAAAGCGTCGAGCAGAGGCATATTCTACATGAAACGTTGGTCCATCTCATTCGTGAAACGATCTATTACCTCAAAGTACAGAAGTTTACCGCAGTCTGATTCAACTGGCTGACTGATATTACGTTTACCGGTTGTTGAGTTTGAAAGAAAGTCTTTGAATCGAATGGAAATGGCTTCACTTCTCTTGCTTCGAGCACTGGCCTTAGATTGTGGAGATTTCGATTCCTGGATATCGTTTAAAGCCAAGAATTCAGATATGTTTTTGCTTAAGTTGTCCCATTCGTTATCATTTCTCAGCTTTTGGAGTGTCTCATATGTCCCAGAAATCAGTGAAAGTGCCTTATAAATCAACAAACTTCCGGATTGAAATTGCTCTGATAAACAATTTACAATGACTAATACTTTTTCCATTATGTGTAAAGTTGAAGCAAAAGAGGCAGAGTTGATTTTGTCCAGTAGTCCTTTTGCTTCACATGCTGCCTCGCCGTTGGAACTATCAGAGACTGCGGGAAGCACAGCAACAATGCAGTCAAATCTGGCCTTCACCTTCGAAATAGAGCGGACTGCGTAAAACCAGCGAGTCTGGACGGTCATCTCTAGCTCAAAGACTTTTTGCCCGCTAATACGCTGAGATTCCACAAATAGCTCGTGACGAGTATTGCTGCATGATATAAAATCATATATCATTAATCATATATCATATATCAGAAATGATATAATCATTTCACAAAAAACACTAATTGGATCTTACTTCCTCTCAAATACCATTTTATTATTTTATTGCGTGGCTATTGCCCAGTTAAATATATTCACCACTCTATACTCTGGCTCTGCTTGAATATTACAATCAAGAGCATAGCTACACTTTTTTGCTTCTTTAGAAAATTAGTTATTTTGTGGTTAAATGCTGGGAAGGAAAAGAACCTAATTTAGTGCACATGGAAATATGTGGTAATTATAGCATAGATTAGTAATTATGACACAAGGATGTTGTCATCGTTTTACCTGGTCGCCGAGCTCTTCTGAAATCTGGAAAATGCAATGAAGTTTGTAACCGCAAGTATTAAAATTTTATAAATAAGCTCATATATCTAATTACTATGCCAGCTATTACTATTACTACCGTCAATTCTTTATGGTCGTTCGCGAATATTTTTCTAACGTATGTCAAATAATTGCACCTTTACTTAAAATAAAAGCTTCTTAGAGAGATTGAGATAGACTCAGAGGAAAGTTACCCAAGCTGATTTTGCCTTTCATGGATAGAATTCTACCAGGAGATAATATGACGGTTTTTCACCGGCAATTCGAATTGTGAAATACAGTTTCAAGATCTACTGAATTCCCTCGTAATTATTTGGTATTTTCGACTACTTAATATGTGAATAAACTATTTTTTTATTTTAACATTACTTACTACTACTACTACTAATAATTCTCTGCAGGACCAAGCCGTCTGAAGCCAAAATTGCTACACACGCTCCTCCTCTATCCCAATCTATTCGACGGCTGTCTCTTTACACCCTCCCAAGAAGTTCCCCTTTCCTTTAATCTTTTCTTATGATTAAATAAAAAACCAAGTCTTTTTAACTGAAAGTAAGGAGCGACATTAAAACTTAAAACGAACAGAAATTATTCCGTATTTGAAAGGTGCTGTCCCCTCCTCAACGCCTCGCTCTTTATGCTACGGTTTTTCATTGTTTAAAAATTTTTTTAAACAATATTTAAACTCTATTTAATTGTTTAAAAAATAGAGTTGTGAGAAAGTCAAACTTTAGCGTAAAGAGCGAGGCGTTGAGGAGGGGACAGCCCCTTTCTTATACGGAATAATTTCTGTTCGTTTTAAGTTTTAATGTCGCTCCTTACTTTTTATTAAAAAAAACTTGTTTTTTTTATTTAATTTTTGAATGTTTTTGAATAAATGCAGGTTTTGATCTTGGCTCACCGTACATGAATAATTAAAAAAAAATTTTCATATTAATTTACTTTTATTTGGTTAAATGGCTTTCTCGAAAGTTGTTTAATTTTATTTACGAGCGTTTTTATTAGTAATAAATATATGTAACTTACGAATTAACTTACGTAACGAACTTCTATACTCACATATTTTTAATACGTATATTAGGGGTTCACCCCCTAGTCAATACCTTGCTCTTTAAGCAAAAGCTCGAATTTTGTTCCAATTCTTTAAAAATGACCCCTTAATCACAAAGGCCGTTAATTAGAATAAATAGCTCTTATGAAACTACTAAAAAATCTTTGGCTTAAAGAGCGAGGTATTGACTAGGGGGTGAACCCAATCTTATATGTAATATTTTCTGTTCGTTTAAAGTTTTGATGTTGCTGCTGTTGCAGTTGAAAAACTTGTTTTTTTATATTTAATTTCTGATCTTTTTTTAAATAATTCTGGGAAGTCCGGCGTCCCCTTCATAGCAATGTCCCTTCCCCCATAAAAAATTCCTTCATGGAAAGATCCTACCACATACCCCTGACCCCCCCCCCACTACCAGAAAAACTCCCCCCTGAAAACGTCTGTATACTTCCCAATAACCAATACTATATGTTAACATTGGGTAAAGTTCATAACTTTCAGCCCTCCCCTCGAGAACTTCGGGGGATTAAGTCATCCTAAAAGAAATACTTATAATATTTTCGAACATGCTGAACAAAATGGCAATCTCAAAATTTTGATCAGGTGACTTTGGGAAAAAAATGAGCGTGGGAGGGGGCCTAGTTGCCCTCCATTTTTTTTGTTCACTTATAAAGGCCACTAGAACTTTTCATTTCTATTCCAATGAGCCCTCCCACGATATTCTAGGACCCCTGGGTCGATACGATCACCCCTGGAAAAAAAAAATAAAATAAACGCGTACTCGTGATCTTTCTTCTGGCAAAAAATGCAAAATTCCACATTTTTGTAGATAGGAGTTTGAAACCTCTACAGTAGGGTTCTCTGATACGCGGAATATGATGGTGTGATTTTCTTTAAGGTTCTATTACTTTTAGGGGGTCTTTCCCCCTTTTTTCGAAAATCAGCCAAATTTTCTCAGGCGCGTAACTTTTGAAGGGTAGGATTAAACTTGATTAAACTTATATATTTGAAATCAGCATTAAAATCCGATTCTTTTGATGTATCTATTTGTATCAAAATACCGTATTCTAGAGTTTCGGTTACCATTGAGCCGGGTTGCTCCTTGCTTACAGTTCGTTACCACGAACTGTTTGACAAACTCTTGTCAGCCGATACCCCGTCTCTCCTGGTAGTTAATGAAGGAATTAGTGTAAGTTGATGCTCCTGCGGAGCGTTTGAGTGTAGGAAGGCCATGAAGGGGATGGCGATCTTTTTGGTGATGACCTCTCAGCACCTTAGATGTTGAGAACCAATTTTTCTTAGCAGTGAAACTCGGAGGTGTAATTATTTACTCATTCTACTTACCCACTAACTACCAGGACCTTGAATCTGAAGAAAGGTTCTGTCGAGCTATAGCAGACTTAAGTAGCTTCTTGCAGCAATGTTCTCTCGAATCAATTCCCGTGATAGTGAAGACGTTAATTCTGACCTTATTCAATCAGGTAATCAGCAATGCCAAATCTTTTTTTCTGCTCTGCCCGATCTGTGTGTTATTGGCAATCGCAAACTCCACTTACACACATATTCACAGTTCAGGAACAACTAGTTCAATTGACTTTCTGCTATGCCCGAGCGTTTTTACTGATGTCAATCCGAACCGTCTTCATCTCAGTGTTGGGGCCTCAGATCACTTTCCCCTAGCGAACTGTTTAGTTATCGACGATTGAATCCCCACCAATATTAAGCTAGTCTAAAAGTGGCAGTCGAAATGTAACTAACAACAAACTAACAACAACTCACCGCAGCACCAAGCCGGCGTGAGGCCAACACAGCTACGCACGATCCTCCTCCACCCAATCTGTTCAAAGCCTCCCTTTTTACACCCGCCCACGAAGTTCCTATTCCCTTTAAATCTTTCTTTATGACGTCCTCCCACCCCAGACGGGGACGACCTGCTTTCCGTTTAGCCCTAGACGGTTGGCCGAAAAGAACAACCTTCGGCAATCTGTCATCCTTCATCCGCACAACGTGCCCTAACCACCTCAACTTTTTTTTCATTATAGCCCTAGAGAGCGGTATTGAACCACATTTTTCGTATAGCCTATTGTTTGAAATACGGTCAATCAGCCGGGTACCCAGAACAATCCTTAAGCAATTTCTCTGGAAAACATCTAGCAAATCTTCATCCGCTTTTCGGAGCGTCCATGCTTCAGAGCCATATTTGACCACTGTCATCACTGTAGCTTCTAATATTCTAATCTTGGTTTGCAGACTTATCTTCTTATTCTTCCAGACTTTTTTTTAACTGTGAAAAAACGCCCTGAGCCTTGGATATTCTATTTTTAACATCTTCACTGCTCCCACCATCTTTACTAATAACCAAGGTAAGTGAAGCTGCCCACCTGATCAATCTGTTCATTACCCAATTTCACCTTTTCATCTTCACTTATTCCTAGCCTTAGTGACTTAGTCTTCCTAACATTAATTTTCAAACCAATTCTAGCACCCTGAACTCGCAAAACCTCTAAAACTTCATTTATTTTGCTCACAGTTTCATCTAGGATGCTTAAATCATCAGCATAATCCAAGTCCAGGAGACTTTTTCCTCCCCATTTGATTCCTTGGTCTCCCATTGCCTTTCCTGTGCTCCTTAAAACAATGTCCATCAAAATAATCCATAGAAAGGGGGACAGAACACAGCCCTGCTTAACTCCTGATTTAATACAAAACCAGTTGCTAACCTCATTTTCTAGCTTAACCACAGCAGTAGTATTCATGTACGCAGCACTAGTCACTTTAATGTACTTGTCTGGTATACCATACAAGGGTAAAACATTCACTAAAAATATTCGATCAACATAATTGGATGCTTGCTCATAATTTATAAAACTGAGGACCAAAGGTGTTTGAAAATTCAGGCACTTCTCAATTATTAGCCTAAGAGTGAAAATTTGGTCGACACATCCACTACCTTTTCTAAAACCGCACTGCTCTTCTCTTAAAAATTTGTCTACGGCATCTCTCAGTCTAAAAAGTATCATATTACTAAGCAGTTTACTACCTGCAGAGACCTGACTAATGCATCGATAATTACCACACTAACTTTTATCACCTTTCTAATAAAGTGGCTTAATTAAGGTCTCCCTAAAATCGTTAGGTACTTCCCCTTTTTCAAAAATCATATTCAGAATCTTCAATAACTTATTTCTGACCTTAGAGCCACCACATTTAAGAAACTCATTTACCACCCTATCAGCACCTGGAGCCTTCTTATTCTTTAATCCTTTTAGTACTGTTGCTAATTCCTCCTCACAAAACAAATCTTCCTTCACATCCAAAGTATCACAAACTTTTTCATTTTCCTCTATATTTTTTCCTGCAACTCTTTCTCGGTTAAAAAAGTTCTCAAAATGTTCGGCCCATCTCTCTTTAGTTTTTTCCTTATCGCTAATTGCGACCCCATTCCTATCTTTAACTGGAACAAGTCCGGATTGACTACTGCCTCTCAATTTGTTAACGTGCCAGTACAAAATTTTACTATTATGCCGTCTAGCTGCATCTTCCAGATCCTCGGCAATTTTATCCATGGCCTCCACTTCACACCTTCTTACTTCATATTTTAATGCTTTCTCCACTCTCTTTACATTTCTTTTGTTTTCACACAATTTTATCACTCAGATAATTCTTGTACAAGTCCTTACTCCTTTTTATTAAACATAAAGCTTTTTCACTAATATTCTTAGCTGCAGCTCTAGATTTCTTCCCTAATACACATTCAGCAACTTCACAAATTGTTTTTCTAAAATTATTCCAACCACCTACCACATTGTAAAATTTTAAACTCTTAAGTTTAGTATTCAAATGTTACTGGAAATTTTCTCTCAAGTTCTCATCCTGGAGTCTATCAACATAATAATTTCCCGGGAGGTAGTTACCCTTCCGATATTGCAGCTTTAATTTAACCCTAGACACTACTAGATGGTGATCTTGACTTTTAACATCGATAACAGCACTCCTATATACCCTAGTATCTTGTATTGATCCTGCCAGTCTTCGGTTTACTATAACAGTCGAAATGTAACTGGAAAAAAATGAACTTGTACCTCTTTCAGTCACTGCTTAACTCAATTTTAGATAAAATTAGAATTCCTTACTTCCTATTGTGGCAGTCTCTGGTCCTACCTGATTGTGCGAATCATCTTCTGGTCAATATATATTGTGCTGAGATTCTGCACGCCTTGCGTTAAGTCGAACACGCAGCAGTACCAACTCGAAAAGCTCGAGTTGGCTCCGAAGATCTAAAATGGTCGCTAAATCCTGACTTGCAAGCCACTTGTCAATCTTAAAAAATTTTGGCATCAATTTGGGAATGATTGCGGTCGCCAAATATTTTGTCATGTCAACGTTATTATACTATCTACCAAATGCCCCTTTTCAAAACTCCTAGCAAAGCGTAAAGCTGCAGTAATAAGCAAAATAGTGAAGCCTTACGAGAAAAACTGCATGAAATTTGGATGTTTTCGGAAAGATTCTTTACACTGTGTCCCTCCCAGTGAAGAAGAGTGGATCAGATATTTCACTAGTGAGTTTTCTTCCTAGTGAGTTTTCTATAGTACAAGAATAATTTCAGTCTTTGCTTGATGATTGTTTATGTGGTATTGAATCAGAAATTGGGACTGTTGTCAGTATATCAGAAACTAGGCGAGCCATTGTTCGTCTCAAAAAGAAACATTCTAGAAGTATTGACCAGTAGTACGGGTATTCAAAAACACGTATACGCCGCTCAAGGTCATTACGGAAGTATCGAATCGGAAAATGCTTTCGTATCAAAAATGCTTCGATTAGAGTATGGGAAGGTATCCGCTAAGGAGGTATAACGTCACCACCTCTTTATAACAATAGTGTTTTAAAAGCTCAGAAGAGAGATACGATGCTTTACGTATTTTGAGTTCTAGACCATTCTCTCCTTAATTGTGATGATGATATCTAAAACGTCAGCTGGATGCTGTCATCAAACGAGGAGAAATTTTCCGTGCCTAGTCACAAATATGGAAAAGTAGGTTCATCTTTCAATGCATCTAAGACTGAGATTATTGTTTTTGGCCAGACAGAAGAAGGAGTGCAGCTAGGAAGTCTAAATAATAATCATAATAATAATAATAAAAAAATCAACACTCTGCACAAGTATGAAGTGCACTTATAGAAGTACAAAGATATTGTAAATTAAAGAAAAACTAAAGCACTAACAAGAAAACATGAAGCTTCTCAGCTACGTAAACAACACAATTGTCTATACTTTTAAGTATAAATTCGACAATGTTTACTCGACGCTTACGGAACCTTCCTCCAAGCTGGTCCATTTGTGAAGAAGCATCAAAAACATCATATCTACTGGAAATATAACGGTGGCGAGTCCAAAGCAGCAACTGCAGAAGAAATTTCCAAAAACGTAAGAATAGAAATTCAGTTTTCTTCCATTTAGATAGTGAAAAAAAAAATCGACCAATTAAGGACCAACAAAAAGACATTTGGGGTGAAAAAAGCATTGTAAAGTCTGCCCAGGGTTATTTTGTCAAACTTGCCCTTAACTCGATCAATGAGCCCGCAGGCTTTTCTAAGCTTTATTTTCAACGCTGAGATAACAAGTGTTTTAGTATTCTTAACATTTGATTCAAACCTGAGACCTAATTATTTCAGAGAAGACAATACAAAAATTGTTGTTGGGTCAACATCGATAGTTACGGGAGTTTGCAGAGACGAACCGCAGACGACAAGCTCAGTTTTAGAGCAGGCAACTTGGAACTCTATCTTATTGAAACTAGAGCAGACTATGCCAAATGTATTTTGGAGAACTTGAAGATCTTCTGATAGCAGAAGAATGTCGTCTGCGTTACAAAGGTGGCTGGCATCAATATAGGGCTTACTCAAGAATGGGGGAATGTTTTTAGTAACAGTTCGGATGGCATTATTGAAAAGAGCTGGAATAAGCATAGAGCCTCATACCTTTCCGAACAGTAATGGAGCTGCTAATCTAGCTACGTAGTCGCACCCGTAGGGACGCATCACCATACGAATTCCGTAAGGAATCACAGAAAAAAGGGTGAATTCCATTTTTCAGCAATGAAAGAATAGCCTGTGAATGAATAATGGAATCGACTACCTTTGAAATTTCGATCGCAGACACATACAGATTCTTTTTAAGCGTCTGATAGCAATCTATAAGCCAAAAATAGCCAATAAGCTTTTTGTGCGTTTTGCGCGCCCAAGCCTTCGCGGAATCCGAACTGGTTGTCTCTTTGGTCGTGCCTTGTATTGATCTATTGGAAGATCAACTTGTCATAAAGCTTACCAATAATAAAGCAAACGGTAATTGGTCTTTACGATTCACAAACCTTTGGGTTCGCACCCTTCTTTAAAACAGAGGTAACGAGACCTTCCGAAAGGGTGGTTGAAACATACTGTTGAGCAATGCAAGCCTTAAATAATAGTGACAAATATTGTATAAAAAGTGGGAGAGCGAATAAGAGAGGTTCAGTTTGTACCCCATCGTATCCTGGGGCTTTACCAGGTTTCTTGAGACGAGTCTGGGTCTGATAGCTGAAGGTGTAACAATAATAAATTTCCTCCGGTTGTCAAGTTTTGACATATCGGAGAGGAGAACATGTTTATAGGTAGCTTCAGCCATAGGAAGATCATCAGGAGAAAGTGAGGAAAAATTTGTTTCCCTCGCAGTGATATTGTTCGGGTTACATTGTGAACTTGGTATCAGCTTCGAAAGTCTTCCAAAGCTGCTGGGAGTTGTTTCTTATCTTACGTATTGCCGTTTGAACTTGTCTATTTTTTCAACACCGCAGAGTCTTTTGAAACTGACGTTTAGTTGACTTAACTATTGAAAAAATAACACCTCAAACCCGAACAGGGACGATCACAGTCAGCCCAAATCCGAGACCAAAACTTGTAAGCTCGGCGTCTTGTAATCCATCATCTTCTTACAAGTCAACACGCTCCCTCCTGCTTGCGCATATTGGTGAAAAGTTGCCAAAAGCCCTTGGACATCTTTTTGCCGCAAAGCGCGACACAATAGGCGTATACGGGTTGTACCTAGAGTCTAAAACTCGTTCGCTCTCCCGCATGTCATTGCTCTTTCCCATTTCTGGAACATCTTTACGTGCACTGACAAACAAAGTATAAGGTCAATGTATTTTAGATATGCCAAATTTCTGTTGGGAATGCCCCGATGGTCATTCCCAAGAGAACATGCAGCTGATCGCCACTTATGGTTTAGCTGAATCCCCTAGCTGCCGCTGAGAGTTGCCATGGAAGATTTTTTGAACGGCTAGATCAGTCTCGTATATTTTCTAGGGCAATGAGTAAGTTCTAGTTTATCTTTTATTTGTGTTCTTGTAAGTATGTGTTACTTTTCTTGTTTACCCTGTTGTAATACCCTCGTATGTTTTTATGACCAACCTAAATTCTCATTCAATCATACTTTCCCTTTACGAGAGTTGACATACCAGTCAAATTTTTACCTACTTCTATGACATGTCCTTTTTTGTACTGAGTTTCTTTTTTGGTCGTGTTTTTATTACTGTATGATTCGCTGGATGCGTTTCTGGATCATAGCCAATGCGGTAGTGTCGTCAACAGTAAAGAGCGATAAGGCTTCAATGTATTACGTATTTATGGATTTTTTTTTACTAGAGCCACTTCATATGGAAGGGAAGGTTTTAGAAACTTCGGAGGGGGATTATGTGTTTGATAATTGAAATTTCTAGTGCCCTTTTAAGATTCAAAAGTGATCGGAGGGCAACCTTTCCTCCTACCACGCCCTTTTAGCTGCCCTCCTCTAAAGATATCCAATCAAACTTTGAAATGGCCATTTTGTTCTAAATAGAAGTTTACGTCTATTAACTATGGCACCCGAGACCAAATGACCCCCACAGTCCCAAGGGCAAGGGTTGTAAGTTATGCATGTTGCCAGTTGTTTACATATAATTTTCTTAGGGGGGGGGAGGGGGATGTTTGATCCTGGGTCTCCAAAATGGTATAGGTTATCAAGGCGAAACTTTCATGAAAAGTAAAGGGGAACGTTGAAAATCAAAACAAACATACGGGCATGGTGGCTGTCAAAGTATGTGCATCCAGGTTGTCACAATGACATCTTTTCCTCACCAAACCTAGTAAACGTTTACGTCAAAGTCGCAAATGAAAGGGTTTCAAGAGTCAGAAATAAAGAAAGTGAATGATGCCCCTTATATACGAGTATATTCATTCTCTTATTCTATTTTTTTTTCTTATGTTGTATTTTGATTATTCTCCCAGGAGGATTCGTTTAAGTACTTGTTCTATATATATCTATAAATTAGTGTTGAATTGAAGTCTTAGTCCAAGAACCGTTCCACGCCTTGATTTCAAATAGAACGAAGTTTATGCAATAATAATTACTATTATATATTGAAAAACCCGTTATACAGTGAGGACTGCAAACAACTGAGGAAAAGAGAAACAGTACAGTAAAAAAAAGAAAAAGAACTATATAAAATAATTGTGTACTGTGCTAACATAAACAACAATTAATAACAAAACTATAAATACATTATATACAAACTTAAAACTCTAGACCACACGCGACGCATTGGTAGTGGGTATCAAGTATGGTTAACTATCTTTGCATTGTGTTTCTTATTTATTGAAGATTATATTGAATACAATCAAAGCTAAAGCTCAGATTACCTTATGCAACTTAGAATTTAGATTAGGATCCGAAATTTTAATTCTTAAGCCAGAAACCTAAAAAATACTGGAGAAATATTCATTGGATTAAACAGCAATAAACTTCGGCAACCAAAAATAACCTGAAATTAATTTTTAAAAAACTTTCTGAAAAAGAAGTTTTTCGAGAAAAGTAAAACAGTCATATTTATACTTATGAGGAGTAGAAATTACTATCAAAGAATAAAATAAACCGAAAAGGAACAGAAATTTAAATAAATGATCATATCCATCATAAAGATAACAGGTTCTTGTACACTGTAAAAAAAAGAACTATTTGAGATTCAACAAAAATTGTTTGTAGTTTTTATCAACAGCAAAATTGGAATTTCAACAGCTTAAATTGAATATTAAAGACCATATTGGAATTCCATTATCATTATTGAATATCCAATCTGTTGAGAAAATAAACTGTTTGATTCCCATACCCGAATTGAATTCGATTTGTTGAACAATAAACTAGTTGGATGTTCAAGCAGCATCAAGGAATGGTCCTCAATAGCCTAGGCCCGACATAATCCCGAACTGGTCGTTCTTCTGCTCAGAGGCAGACTTTTCCACTCATCATGAAGTTTAGTGGCCTAGTCGGTTTCCAGCAATACTTAGGTAACCATACTACCGAAATCATCCCGTAAAGCACGATATTAACATTTAACAAGTCCGGTCTTATCTTTATTTTGAAAAGGCCAAAAAAAATTATTTCTCTTTTATTAATACAACTGTAACTATTCCATAAGCCATAAATGATTAAAAAATTCATATGATATTCTTCCGTTGCTCCAAAATATTAATTATAAGCTAAAAATGTTTTTGCAGCCCTTATATTGCAAATCCAATAAGGATTAATAAGCATTTTTATGCCTATGAATCAATGTATTGTATCGCTAGAATACATATTATGGTTAAATATGGAAAATAATATTGCTATTTTTTATTTTTAATAAGATTTTAGTTCATGCCCTTCTTCAACTTCTAGGCGTTCCTAGTGGACAACCAGTTTGCACCCACGGTCAATAGAGGGTTACAGGCCAGGGCTTATACCTTTCTTATATGTAAGAACAATGAAGATGATGGTGACATGGATGTCGTACTTCGAATTCCATTTAAGACTATCGTCATATCTGTTACCGCTCACCACCTAGTTCTTAATATATTGGATATTTGGTTTAGATCAAATTCGCCTCGTCAGTCAGAAGGGTAAGACCTTTTTTATGGCTTGCCAATTTATCTGTTCAACTTCTTACACGGTGTAGTCAATCTGCAGGGGGAGTATTAGTCCCTCAGGATTTTTTTCCTGCCGCTCCTAGATTTTGAACAATACGGTTTTCGGTATTTTCGCTGAAAATATCACAGAAAAATGGCTGTTTGGTATTTTCGTTAAAAAATAGAACAAAAACAAAAAATTTACCCCCCCTAGATTTCGAAAAATAGAGCCCATCCCCCCGTAATTGGCGTGAATTGATACCAGTGTTCTTACAGATTGGAATTTGTAAGACAGCTTTTGATGCTAATGCTTATATTTTTTATGGTGATAAACATGGGTTGATGCTTATCCATCAGCATTTGTTGCTGATATTTTGCTGATGTTTGATGTTTTACATTGCTGATATATTTAATGGCCGTATTTCTGTGTTATAACAGTTATACTGTGCTTTCTTAACTTTTAACCTAGGATTAGTAGCGTAGTTTTGCTTTCGATTAGTCTCGATTGTTCTATTTTGACGACTCAATATGTTAAAATCGACAAAAATAGCTCTCGAGATATTTCTCGGCTACAACAAGCTAACGTTAGTTTTAACGTTAGTTTTAACGTGAATCTTTAGCTAAAACTATCTAGCATTAAATTTTTAAAACTAAATCCATCATTCATAATCTTATATTTGTAATACTTTTGTCGAACACTTCTTGGTAGGAACTGTCAGTAAAGAAGGACCTGTGTGACACAGGTGACGCAGTGGTGAATCCAGGAGGGCCCCCCCTAACGTAGTCCAAAGTAGTTTAGTTTACTTCATCAACCTATTTTGCCCCCCCCTCCTAAAAAAATCGTGGATCCACCCCTTCCAGTGTCAATAGAGATCGAAGCTCTAAAAATAATAATCTTCGCAAAGATATTTGCATCGAAAAGGTCCGTTTTTTTATGCTGATGCCAAATATAGAGAGTTCATTAATTTTGAATTTACCCATAAAAAATTATTAACATCAGACGATTAACAATATTTTCGAAAGAATGGGAAAACACCCCCAACAAGGGGTGTAACCTTGATAAAAATTAATTAAAAAAAACAAATTTTTCCGATGGAAGTAAAGGGCGAAGTTGGAACTTAAAATGAACAAAAATGATTACTTCACAGCCTATCTAACATATATCAATAAAACTAATGCAAATAAATCAACTGTGATATTTCCCTATATTTGTAGGATTACAGAAAACTAGAGCTTTACTGAAAACTAACTACTACTACTACTACTAACAACAACTCACCGCTGCACCAAGCCGCCTGAGGCACAACACAGCTACGCACGCTCCTCCTCCACCCCAATCTACTCAAAGCCTCCCTTTTTAAACCCGTCCATGAAGTTCCCATTTCCTTTAAATCTTTCTTTGTGACGTCCTCCCACCCCAGACGAGGACGACCTGCTTTGCGTTTAGCCCTTGACGGTTGGCCGAAAAGAACAATCTTCGGCAATCTATCATCCTTCATCCGCACAACGTGCCCTAGCAACATCAAGCTTTCTTTCACTATAGGCCTAGAGAGTGGTATTGAACCACATTTTTCATACAGCTTTTTGTTTGAAATAAGGTCATTTAGCCGGGTACCCAGAACAATCCTTAAGCAATTTCTCTGGAAAACATCTAGCAAATCTTCATCCGCTTCTCGGAGTGTCCATGCTTCAGAGCCATATTTGACCACTGTCATCACTGAAGCTTCTAATATTCTAATCTTGGTTTGCAAACTTATCTTACTATTGTTCCATAACATCTTCACTGCTCTCACCATGGTTACTAATAATACTACCAAGGTAAGTGAAGCTGCCCACCTGATCAATCTTTTCATTACCCAATGTCACCTTTTCATCTTCACTTATTCCTAGCCTAGGTGACTTAGTCTTTTTAACATTAATTTTCAAACCTATCCTTGCACCCTGAACTCGCAAAACCTCTAGAACTTCATTCATTTTACTAACATCTAGGATGCTTAAATCATCAGCATAATCTAAGTCCAGGAGACTTTTTCCTTCCCATTTGATTCCGTGGTCTCCCATTGCCTTTCCTGTGCTCCTTAAGACAAAATCCATCAAAATAATCTATATAAAGGGGGATAGAACACAACCCTGCTTAACTCCTGATTTAATACAATACCATTTGCTAACCTCATTTCCTACCTTAACCGCAGCATTGTTATTCTAGTACATAGCACTAATCACTTTAATGTATTTGTGTGGTATACCATACAATGATAAAACATTTACTAAAGCTCCTCTATCAACAGAGTCGAACGCTTGCTCATAATCTATAAAACTGAGAACCAAAGGTGTTTGAAAACTCAGGCACTTCTAAATTATTAGCCTAAGAGTGAAAATTTGATAGACACATCCTCTACCTTTTCTAAAACCGCACTGTTCTTCTCTTAAAACTTTATCTACAGCATCTCTCAGTCTAAAAAGTATTATATTGCTAAGTAATTTACTACCTACAGAGACCAGACTAATGCCTCGATAATTACCTCACTCACTTTTATCACTTTTATTCTTATAAAGTGGCTTAATTAAGGTTTTCCTAAAATCGTTAAGTACTTCCCCTTTTCAAAAATCATAATCATAATCTTCAGTAACTTATTTTTTACCTCAGAGCCACCATATTTAAGAAACTCATTTACCACCCTATGAGCACCAGGAGCCTTATTATTTTTTAATCCTTTTAGTACTGTTGCTAATTCCTCATCACAAAACAAATCTTTCTTCACATCCAAGGTATCATAAACTTTTTCATTTTCCTCTATATCTTTTCCTGCAACTCTACCTCGGTTAAGCAAATTCTCAAAATGTTCGGCCCATCTCCCTTTAGTTTTTTCCTTATCGCTAATTGCAGCTCTATTCCTATCTTTAACTGGGCCAAGTCCGGATTGACTACTCTCTCTCAATTTGTTAACATGCTAGTACAGTATTTTACTATTATGCCGTCTAGCTGCATCTTCCAGTTCCTCGGCAATTTTATCCATAGCCTCCACTTCACACCTCCTTAGTTCATATTTTACTGCTTTCTCCACTTTCTTTACATTCCTTTTGTTTTCATATGATCTATCATTCAGATAATTCTTGTACAAGTCCTTTCTCCTTTCTATTAAACATAAAGCTTTTTCACTAATATTCTTAGCCGCAGTTCTAGCTTTCTTCCCTAAGACACTTTCAGCAACTTCACAAATTATTTTTCTAAAATTGTTCCAACCACATTATCAAATTTTAAATTCTCCAGTTTAGTATTCAACTGATCCTGGAAAGATTCTCTCAAATTCTCATCCTGGAGTCTACCAACATCATAACTTCCTGGGAGGTAGTTACCCTTCCGATATTTCAGCTTTAAATTAACCCTATTCACTAGTAGATGGTGATCTCTACTTTTAACATCAATAACGGCACTCCTATATACCCTAGTATCTAGTATTGATCCTGCCAGTCTTCGGTTTACTATAACATAATCAATACGGTTTGCTGCCTTACCATCACGTGAATACCATGTTAACTTATGAGCCATTTTATGACCAAACACCGTATTGGTTATAACTAGATTATTATACCCACAAAATTGCAAAAGTCTGTGTCCATTACTGTTTTCTTTTCCTACACCAAATTTACCTAGGCTAGGATATCATCTATCTCTATTTCTACCGACCTGGGCGTTAAAATATCCCAGCAATAACACCATACTTCTACCTGGAACCCTTTCTATTTGCTCCTGTAACTATAAGTAAAATTCATCTGAGTCACTAGTATCTCCGTCAGTCGGTTCTACAGGCGCCTATACTACTATAACTGATACCCTGAACTTTTTAGTTATAAAATGAGCAATTAGTATTCTATTATTAATACCTTCCCAGCCTAAACAAGACTTAACAGCTTCCTTATTAATCATGAGCCCTACTCCCTGTCTATGTACTCTATCCTTCCTGCCTGAGTAGACAAATTCTATATCACCTAATTTCAGGCTTCCTATCCCTGGGATATGATATATATATATCATATCCAGTTCGAATCCAGTTCGAATCGAATGAATTTGTCAGTCAGAATGTTGATACGATAGTCATTTTTTAACGTCGTAACATTCCAAGTTCCAATTTTTACGTTCTTTAAATCATTGAAATTATTTTCGCCTCAGGAAATGCAATGATCCCGGATACCTGTGCAGGACGGGGATCACATATCTTCTCAAGTCGACACCGAAGTGCTTAAGCCGGCTTAGAACCGGACAGCAAGAAGTCCCTGGGATCTCCATGAATATAGGCTTTGTGCAATCCTGGGCCTATCTTGGTTACAACATGGTTTTCAGCACTTAGCGAAGCTCTTCTATCAACAAGATTCGAAATCCTGCACAGACAATCTCATTTTATATTCATGCCTGCAAATGTTACGCTACTACGGGGAGGCAGCCCATAGTAGATAAATTAGCTAGAAGAGGTTTTTCAGCCCGAAGACGCCTGTCAAAAAATGCCAAGCCCAGAAAAATTGTCCATTAGTCAGAATCCTGTGCGAGTACTGTGTCGTTTACTAGGCTATAATTTCCTCGAGGGGCGCCACTCCTCAAGTTGGAATAGAGTTGACCGCAAGGTTCCCAGTCTTACAGGTACCCCGAAAGGGTCGAGGCAGCCCTTTGCAGAGGCCGTTGTCCATAGATCTGGATCTTACGCCCTGCCGCAGTTGTCCTCCTATAGAGGATCCTCCCGCGACGGTGTTCTGCATCATCATAGAATTTAACCCATTACTGGGAGAAGGTTTCTAACTCATGGGACTTGTGGACAAACCAATGGGTTCTTTTGAGTGTACATTTGAGGGGCCTTGTTCCTCCTCCGCCTGTATTTATGACCTCGGGTGAGGGTGCCCCAGTTTCTATTATGGACCCCCAGGGACAAGGTCCCCCCTTGGTCAGTGCCTCCTATGGAGGTACCCTACATATTTATAGGGCGTTCCCTTATCGCCACCTGAGGACACGCTGAATGGCCTGGGGGAGGCCAAGAACATATAAATGAAATTAATTAAAAATATTGTTTCCTTTAAACATGGAGAATGATATAGTCTTCTGTATGACTTTTTCAAACAACAAATTAATCTACAACAGAACATTTGAACTCTAATAATATATCCAAATTTTCAAGTACTGCTCTCCGTTGAGGGTTAGTATTTTTTTTTTTTTTTTGCAGCTCCATTTAAATAAATAAAACAATTCCTAAGACATCTAGAATTCAAAACAAAATTATGCTTTCTTGAGCTATTTGGTCCAATCATGGCTTATTTTCACTGTCCTTGGTGACAGATAAGAAAAAATTAAAATTAAAAAAAGATGTTATCAATAACAAAAAAAGATCGAAAGTAACGGAATATAAAACAATAAACATGTGCCTTAAATTATAAACAGCAAGGATCGGAGACATAGTAAAAAGTAATATGCCTGCAACAACTCACTCTTTAGAGTACTTTGGCGGGAAAAAGATCGTTTGATATTTAGGTTAGAAGATAACTCTTAGTGATTATAATCTTTCAACAGTACGTTTATTGGCATAAATTGCAAATCACATGTGTGAGTTGCATGTGGGATTTCTGAGAAAGAAATGGTTGAGAATTTAGAAAGATGGCTGACATATTTAAGGACTAAAATTACCGAAAACACAAAAAAATATAGGAGTCGACAGTCAATATGATTGACTGTAGTAGAAAGGGAGGTGCTACTCCTATCAGAACACAATATATGGGCATGGAATCCCTAGGGAGAACACGTGGTTAATCAAAGTGGGTCAATGACCTAAATTTTCAAAGGTCGATTTATTTGTTGTTGTTGTTGTTTGGTCAAGTGCACGCTCGGGGCGAATGTTAAGATCCAGGAATAGGAAAACACGATCACGTGTTTCCTTCTCAGCCAATCAGAGACTCGGATACATCCCCCTTCTCAGCCAATCAAAGGCTTGCTTACACATTACCGGTAGAGGTTTGCAGAGAATATGTTGAACGGAGTTTTGCTAAAGTTTCTATTAGTCTGTGAATAGAACTCAAAGGAGTGAGAAGAACAGTTTGACTTTACTCATTTGGATATTTATATATGTGTGTTGATGAGTAGAATGTTTACCCTATTAGAAGTTGATAGTGCAGTTGATGGCAATAATACAAGAACATCAAACATTGCGGTGGAAATCACGAGAGGATCACGGCTTTGTCTGGAATGGGATGAAGTATATGCAAGATATGTGATATCCTTGAGCAAATTGAAATTTGAGGATCTATTATGTTTCATTTCAAAAGTTGATATAGCGCAGGTTCATAGACTTCACTGTGCTTTAAGTGCGTTGGTGAAACTTATCGAAGACAATAAATTGTATCGTTAATTGTACATGCCTAGTATTTTTGTTGTTGTTGTAATTATTCAATAAAATTGTTTCGAAATCGAAAATGTTCCCTTTCTTTTTCTGGTCAGGTTAGGTTAGGGCTAACGAATCAGGCTCAGTCTAGAGTCAACAGTCGGAGTGAACGGATTGAAAAATGAACACTTTTGAGAGAAATAGACAGAACAAATCTACCAATAATAGAAAAACATTTGATTTTGGATAATGATTTCCGAAGCTACATATATAATGCATGCAATTCTATTGTCAGGAGGTAATTAACAATATAATGAGGAGTGAATCCCCCCCATTGGACTATTGTATGAAACTTTTAAAATGTGATGTAAGTGCTTATAGTTAATTTATTGATATATTAATTGGAACAAAACAGAATAATATCGTGGATATACTTTTGAAAACATTGCCAATAGATTCAGTGTAGATGGCTCCACCATTCGAAAGAGGTAGCGTCACAGAGCTACTCCTCTCCGCAATTCCCCTCACTGAATTTATCGAGCGAGGACAGTTTCGTTTTAGCTGTGAGAGAGTTGACATTGGAAACCAAAAAATGTTCTATACATGTCCACTGTGCATGTACACTCTTGGCAGTTGGACACAATGTGAGAATCGTACAATTATTGATGACTATAGTGAAAAGTGCAAATTGTGTAATCCTTTTAAATTACATAGAGGCTATGTAGCACAAATTAAAGGATGTAATTCATGTCTTGAAGACATTTGTGACTCTCACGCTAGAGGGCACTAGTGCTCTAATTGTCAGTATTATAAATGTGATCAGTGGGAGAATACTTACCCTACTATGATTGGAAAGAATCCCAAACGTGATTTTAGTTTATTTCTACGAGATTGGTATCGTCGTGGATTTAAATTATTCTGGGAAGAGGAGCCAGGTGTACGATTCAACTGTTGGGGTAACAAGACAATTTGGCTTCTAAGTCATCGTTGTGACGACACTGCCTATTATGACTATAAATCAAGTGATTTTTATTTGGCAGTTACCGAATGTGATTCACCATATGAAAACACTGTATGTGATATTGCTTCAAATAGACAGATTGAAACTCGCGAATTTCATAATATGAATGCAAATAGTATCATTGACTATACAAAGAGATATGACAAGAGTGAAGTTACATTATACTGTAGAAAATGTAACTCTGACTTTGCAGTCAATCAAGATCAATATACAGTGAATCAAAATAATTTACCGGCATTATTCGTTCAAAACAATTGCGTATACACCGAAGAAGAAGAAGAAATCTAAAGTGAAGATTTAAAGACATTGTTGTATATATATATATATATATATATATATATATATATATATATATATATATATATATATATATATATATATATATATATATATATATATATATATATATATATATGTGTGTGTGCGTTAACACACGTTTTACCGAGAAACAAAGTGATTATTATTTTTTAAGCACTTTACTCTTAGGATACTGACACATTTGCTGTACAGGTATTACTGAATATTTCCACATAGAGCTCTGCTCAGACGGGAAGTGTCACCCTAAATGTGTAGAAGATGCTTGTAAGTATAGCCGCGACATCGGAACACAAAATATAGTAGTGCATGGAAGCCACAGCTTTTAGTCGTTAGATCCTGCACCCTCTTCCGATTTTGAATAATAGTTTTCCCACTGCTCTCAATATAGTTTCTGATGTGGTGTGAGTAGAATGTATATGGTAGACCAAGAGGATCAAAAAGTACAATCGTCTTCATTGTTTGAAAGTTTCACGGCCAATGACCCTTCAGCACAGTCGACAGACTGCTGTTAACAATAATCATGAAAACTTTGAATTCCGAGGGTAGTCCGAAAGAAAGTCCGAGGGCAGACGATAGCATTAGTGCTGGGACATGTAGGGGTCCATATTAAATGCATTGATTCTTTGACTGGAGTTTATGGCACCAAGTCTAGTAGAATACTGCCTTCGGGAGTGATTTCCCAATAGGTTTCATATTTATTTTGTGAAATTAGTGCAATACTATCAGCCAATGGGTCAGTAAATGCACACTCTAAACACACACTTCTCGTTCGTACTATACTGATATCCTGTGTGCCAGACAAATCCAGAACAATAATACCATGTGTATTAGCAAACATATCTTCGGTTATACCATTTTAAAACAGCTACGAGTCATGATCTAGGGTTTGCATGGTCAACTCATACAATGTTCTATAGGATTTATCAAAAGATAGATTGTAGAGTGGGATACCGTTTACTTTGCACACAAAAGATGAAAGTCCATACATCTCGAATTTATGTGGGCATTCAGTCCACGATCCTATTGCACTGGCGCTTTTCAAAAATGCCAAAGCGAGTTTTGATGGAATTTCGCCAGGGATAAAGGATGAATCGGTGAAGGTGCGTGAGCCCATTGCAATATGACAATGATTGGTGATTGTATGAGGAACAACTAGTTTAATATTATTTCCATTGGCTCTCAGTTTTTCCACTGCGAAAGAAACAGAACTCTTGACCTGTTGTTTGCGTATATGAAGTATTGTTGATGTTAGAGAGACAGTTATATCAGGATTGGCAACAAGTTCTTTTCTCAATTTGAAATTGGAGGGTGCAAGCGTCAGTTTTATATCCACTTAAACCTTGTGCGGTAACCATTGAGCTATATTAAAAATTTAATAATGTACTTTTCCAAGTAGATTTAAATCACTAGCTGTACCATTTTAAGTGCATCTGTAAAATCAGTATTATTAATATATCCATATCCATTGGAGATGCCTCTCAATTCCTTGTATGACTTGGGTGTCATCAGCATAAATTGCATATAACTTGTATAATTTGAGAGATTATTGCTTGTGCTCACCAGCGTGCCATTGATGTAAAAACTGATTTGACGAAATAGATTGTGTAATATACAATTTTCATAGGATATTTCATCGGCCCAAATTAGCAGTATATTATCGGATATCCAGACTTTCATTTGCAAATCTATAAATATCGAAGACGTGTCCATAAAGTGCTCTTCATTGGAATAAATTTGACAGTGGATATTATTGGAGAGGGGTTATTGTGGATAAAAATGTTCATAATATCCATGATTGACACTCGCATCAACATTTTCAGCATTGAATATATTCATTGAGGCAGTGATTAAAGGCTGATGATCCTTATGAGGTAGGTAGGACATCATAAGAACCGAAATCTAGTTTTGATCTAACAATTTTCTTCCTGAAATTTCTTCTTCTGTTTACAGTACGTGTCGGCTTTTTCCTTCTTTTCTTTGACAAGAGGGGTGATGTCTTTTGTTTCCGACCTAAGTGGAGACTGATGAGTGATGCATTGTTTCTCGACCTTTTTAAGCCTTTACCATTTTGTTTTAATCTCTCGCCAAGGGTTCACGCACTGGACCTAAGATTTTCCGTAGCGCTTTTTTTAAAATCCTTGCCAGAGCCCCAATCTTATAGTGTAGAGGATGCAAAATCTGTTGCAGCCGGTACAAGATATTTTCTAGCCAGTGGTAGTGAAGAGCGAAACAGCTTAGCAAACCAACTGCCAATACCGTAGCCAGACATTGATGAGTGTCCCTTTTAATAATCCATTCCATTACCTTGTTGTCTTGGGCCATGTGTATTAACAAAGTAGTCAATACCGGGACAAATAAATACTATTTCTCACTAGACAACTTGTTGCTGAATGATGGGACGACAATGTCCTGTAATTAAAGCTAAACCTTTAGAAAGTGCAATGGGATCATCCCATTTAGCTCGCAGTGTTAAATAAGAGAGTTCCAAGTAAGAAGTGCTTACTGGTCTCTACTGAAAAAGCTTTATATTGTTGTTGTGAATATGCTCTTGATTGGTTTTTCGTTCAAGAACTTATAGGAAGGGAGAATTCGAATTACCAACTCTAGTTGTTTCCACAAATGAGGTGTAGAGAAACATGCATGTGTTTGTGGAAAAGGCAGGCGGATGGTCACAAAAATTGAATTTAGAGTTTTCAGGCCTTTTACCATTGATTATTTTTAGCTTAAGGTCAAAAACATCCTTTAGGTTATCACTGAGAATAATTTTTTCGCTGACAATGGGTGACATAATGTAGATCTTACCGTCCTACTTTGAATAGTTGAAATGAAAAGCTGCTTTTTTACGAGCGGAAATTCTTTTATTAATAGAACGACATAAATCATTCATACAGATGAGTTCCTCGTAGGGTAATTCAATATATGGATAATCCATCCAATTGATTATTTGAATTTGTTCTTGATCACTTGAGGGTGGTGGTGGCCAATCATAGGGTCTAATTTTTATTTCATATTTAAGATTTTTTCTCAGTATGTCGTAGGTATTTTTGAGAATGCAGTTGACAAGAGCTACTTCATACTTTCTGTTGAATTTGATGGTGGGGGAGAGTTTTGTCAAAAAATCACTTGTTCTATTCAAGTCATTGTAGAGAGGATCAGAAACACTGGACATAAAAGTCACATAGAAACCATTGGGTATTGTTAACATATTCACCACTGACCCGAGCATAAAAATCTGAGCTGTATTTTAGCCAGCGAAGAAGCAACTGTCTCTTGCTGCTACGAGTACGACTCTTTAATATCTTTTCAATTTGATAAATTTCATTAGTCTTTATAAATTTTTGCACTTAATATTCATAAAAACCGCTGAGAATTTCGTCATCTTTGGTGTCTCGCATTTGATATGTCGTGGGCTCGGTGTCCAGGATTTGAGACACTTTAAAAAGTTCGGTGCTCCATAAATAATTCCCCTTTTCAAAAATATTGGTGGTTCTATTATTTTCGAACAGTATCACCAACATTTAATTTCTTCTTCACATTTTTTTTCTTTTTCATCATTGAAATGTTGCTTTAGAAAAACATCAAATGTATTTTCATTCCAGTGAACATCTCAAGGGCTTGAACTGATGAGGGATCAATGCGATCGTTGATTGCATATCTGCATGATTTGATCTTAGTTATGAATAAAAGCAGATGTGTATTTCAGAGTAGAGTATGTTAAAATTAATAGATAATTCGTTCATAATAGTCGTTCGGCCAATGCAACTTTTATCATGATGTGACTATGATAAAGTGTTTTATTAAATTTTAGTTGAACCTTTTGCACGTGTGGAGTAACAAACTCGCCACCATGGTCCGATTCAATTGATCTATATGAAGCTTGTTTAAGAATGCTTCCAAAGACGCAAGCAAATTTTTTACCCCCCTTTGATTGCATTGGGATGGCATATGCATAGTAACTATAAATACGTATAGATATCAGGCTCTTTTTGCTGGGCACTCTGTGAAGCCGCTGGCTTTCGCATCAGGTTAATAGATTTATTTGCAGTGTATACAAAGGAAGAACAGTCTTACTTTGTTTAAGTTGCTTGCCGCAAAATCTATTACTCCGATGTTATGTATAAATCGGTTCGTCATATAAATAAACTATTGCTTTTTTCAATGTTGTAACGTAAACGACCTTATAAAGCGTGTTCGGAGAACTAAAGCTTCCCGCTTCACCAATATTTTCATACACATCTTTCAAAACGTCATCCATTTTTAATCCAAACACGCAGTGGAATGTCCACTCCCCCTTTGCACACTTGAGGGTGAATCAATTCGTCTTCGCTTTTGACTAGCATCCACAGGTGTTGTAAAATAATTGCTGCTGCTGCTAGTATTTTCAAATATTGAATCTTCTTCTTTTTTTTAAATGGTGGTGTTGGTGTTGTTGGAGGACTATATTCTCTTAGTTTCTTAAGAATTTGCTTGTTGCAAATAAGACTTTTTGGAAAGTTTGATATACTTAGATAAGTGTATATATTCTTGTCGAAGGATAAAATCATTTATGACTCGTCACCATATCACAAATTAAATCGACTAGTTTATGGCTTTTCTCCTGAATTTTAATTTTCTTTCCTATGCTGTTGACATTAGTTTGATGTTCACCACCAGTTTCCACCAAAATAAATGACAAGACGATTTTACTCTGTTCTCGTTAGGTGAGCGGTAATAGGTTTCCAATTTTCAATACAATTGAATTCAATTCCTTCTCCTTTGATTGTGCAGAATCTTGAGGAGATGTTTCCTGTTTGGAGGGATCGGTGACAGTGGCGGCGGTGGGTCTCTCACGATAAGGTTTATGTTTATCCACACGTCGCAATGCATCTTGAAGTAAAAGCAGTTTTTTGTCATCGGCAATATTCTCATCATTAATGAATTTGCTTAGATTGTCTTCAAAATGTTCGACGGGTGAAAGGACAAGTTTAAATTGTGTCAATTTGTATAGTTCAATCATTCTCTAGAGAAAACTGTTTACAAGTCCTGACTTTATTGATAGTAACAGAGTGAAGAAGCTACAATCCACTTCAGAGAGGCGTGTTCTATCCAGTTTTTGTCACTTTTCATTTATGTGCCAGGCATTTACAGTTGACCCCTTTTTGGGCGTCATTTTTATAGCCAAATAAGGCAGTTTAACAATTACCTAAGTTAAAATTAAAAAAAATTAAGATATTATATTAATGAAATCATTGTCAAAACCATGTTTGAGTATGGTCTTCCTAAGCAAGGGTTTTGAAGTGCTTAAAACGGAAAATAAATGCAGTTGTTCGTGTAGTTTCTTCAGTGTCATACTGGCAACTAATAGCCTCTTCTACTTTTCACTGGAAGATATACTGTAATTTCATTGTTGAAAATGTCGGTGACTACGCGTAGATCCTCGGGCTTTCTATGTTTAAGATCCAGCAGAATGTAACTATAGGGCTTATTAATCGCTTGAGTTTACACTGCCGAAAGAAAGTTAGGAGCACTGAAATTAATTTACTTATTGAGAGTTTTTAACGAGCTAGAATCACAAGAAACTCGGAAAATAATATTGATGGTGCACTTAAATGCAAGAGTTTCCATACACTTAATCTGATGAAACAGATTGTGTAGAGCTATGTTTATGGAAATTTGTTCATGGTGGAAGCAAACAGTGAACAGTTGTAGCATTTCTTCTGAGAACTGTTCAATGAATTCAGCATAATCATCAATGATCAGCCATGAGTATGATTCAATACTATTGAAAACATGAATTCCCCTTATGAATTGTATTGTTATGGTAGAGGTAATTGCTTTAATTTCATCGTAGGACTCCTGCAAAATACTATAGCAATAGCAGATTTTTTTCGGCTTTTCCAAAAACATTTTCTGACAATTTTAAATTATTTTAGCTAAAAGTGTTGTTTTGCCCGATATTGAGGGACCACATAGAAACGATCTGAAGAGTGTTTTAAACTGTTGCATGCTGCTGCTGCTGCTGCTGACAAAAGTTGGACTATAACTAACTGTATATCATACGTGCTCAATGAATAAGTAGTAGTAGCAATAATTTTCCCATAGATCTATCTACGTTAAAAAGAACAAAAACAAAAAACAATATTTACTGGTAATTTATTTGCAACATGACAACTCTATTTGTTCAAAATGAACAATGATAAAAATAACACTTTATGTTCAACAAGAACCTGACAATATTTCATGGTCATTTATTTGCAACATGAAAACTCTATTTGTTCAACATGAACAATGATAAAAATGACACTTTATGTGCAACAATGCCCTAAGAGTAAAGTGCTTAAAAAATGTTTGTGAATTTGTTTATTAATAAAATGCATATATATATACAACAATGTCTTTTAAATCTTCCCCTTAGATTTCTTCTTCTTGTTTGATGTATAGGCTATTGTCGTGAAACACTAATGCCAGTAAATCATTTGGATTCACTGTACATGAATCTCGATTGACTGCAAAATCAGGGTCACATTTTCTACAGTACAAGGTAACTTCACTCTTGTCATATCTCTTTGTATAGTCAAGGATACTATTTGCATTCATATTATGAAATTCACGAGTTTCAATCTGTCTATTTGAAGCAATATCACATACAGTGTTTTCAAATTGTGAATCATATTCAGTAACTGCCAAATAAAAATCACTTGGTTTATCTTCATAATAGGCAGTGTCGTCACACTGATGAAGTAGAAGCCAAATTGTTTTGTTACCCCAACAGTTGAATCGTAGACCTGACTCCTCTTTCCAGACTAATTTAAATCCGTGACGATACCCTTCTCGTATAAAGTAACTAAACTCACTTTTAGGACTCTTTTGAATCATAGTAGGGTAAATATTCTTCCACTCGTCAGATTTATCGTACTGACAATTTGAGCAGAGGTGCCCTCTAGCCTGAGAGTCACAAATCTCTTTAAGATATAAGTTACATCCTTTAATTTGTGCTACATAGCCTCTATGTAATTTACAAGGATTACATAATTTGCACTTTTCACTATAGTCATCAATAATTATACGATTCTCACATTGAGTCCAACTGCCAAGAGTGTACATGCACAGTGGACATGTATAGAACATTTTTTGGTTTCCGATGTCAACTCTCTCACAGCTAAAACGAAACTGATCGTCCTCACTCGATGAATTCAGTGAGGGGAATTGGTGTGAGGAGTAACTCTGTGAGGTTACCTTTTTCGAATGGTGGGGTGGAGCCATCTACATTAAATCTATTGGCAATGTTTCAAAAGTATATCCACGATATTATTCTGCTTTGTTCCAATTAATATATCAATAAATTGACTATAAGCACTTGCGTCACATCTTAAAAGTTTCATGCAATAGTCCAATGGAGGAGAATCAGTCCTCATTATATTGTCATGTTTTCCCCGAGAGAATATCCTGCGTTGAAGAGATAACTTGGGAAAATCGTCATCCAAAATCAAATGTTTTTTCATAAACACCAGATTTGATCTAATTCTCTCTTGCTCAGATATTTTCATTTTTCAGTCCTGTCACTTTAACTGCTGACCCTAGACTGACCATGAATCATTAGTTCTAACCTAACCTGACCCGAACAAAAAGAGAACATTTTCGATTTTGAAACAATTTTATTGAATAAATACAACAACAACAACAATAATACTATGCATGTACAATTAGCGATACAGTTTATTGTCTTCGATATGTTTCACTAATGCACTTAAAGCATATTGAAGTCTATTCACGTGTGCTATATCAACTTTTGCAGTGAAACATAATAGATCCTCAATTTTAAATTTGTTCAATGATATTACATATCTTGCATATACTTCATCTCATTTCAGACAAGATCTTGATCTTCTTGTGATTTCCACCGAAATGTTTGGTGCTCTTGTATTATTCCCATCAACTCCACTATCAACTTCTAATACGGTAAATATTTTACTCATCAACACACAAATATATATCCAAATGAATAAATTCAAACTGTTCTTCTCACTCCTTTGAATTCTATTCACAGACTAATAAAACTATAGCAAAAATCCTTTCCTCATATTCTCTGCGATCCTCCGCCGGTAATATGTAAGCAAGCCTCTGATTGGCTGCGAAGGAGGATGTATCCGAGTCTCTGATTGGCTGAGAAGGAAACACGTGATCGTGTTTTCCTATTCCTGGATCTTAACATTCGCCCCGAGCGTGCACTTGACCAAACAACAACAACAACAAATAAATCGACCTTTGGAAATTTAGGTCATTGACCCACTTTGATTAACCACGTGTTCTCCCTAGGGATTCCATGCCCATATATGGTGTTCTGATAGGAGTAGCACCCCCCTTTCTACTGGCTGTCGTTTTGGATCTGAAAAGGACATTTCATAATTATTTTGTAGACAAGTTCGAAGTGAAGGAATCTTATTAGTACTAGGACTACAAACTCACTTTAGAATTTGTATCACAACTTAAAATCCTCCGTTTTATAGAGAGAAATAACTGGATTTCCAGAGTTCATATTACGGTTGATATGTCCTTCATCTCGACTAATACTAGGTGAGACCTAGATATTTCCTGATAAATCAAACCATTATTTAAAAGGCTGTGAAATGGCTTTAAAGTTAATATTTTTATGCCTAAGTTTTTAAGATGATTTTAATTGTATACTGAAAGTTACTGATATCACAGCTCCTGTAGGACTATGAGAAGCGTTATAGATGAGTGTTTTGTTGTGAGCCTACGTATTTAAGTGTGACTCCTAAATCAATATTCTTGTTTTTATACTTGGCTTTTGTGTTTTCAGTAAAGTGCTAGTTTTCTGTAATCCTACAAACATAGGGAAATACCACCAGTTGATTTATTTGCATTAGTTTTATTGATATATGTTAGAATTTTATTGAGTTTTTATTCGTTTTAAGTTTCAACTTTGCTCTTTACTTCCCTCGGAAAAACTATTTGTTTTTAATTAATCTATGCTCGTTTTTGATTAAAATTAAATTAAAAAAACGAGTTTTTTAAACTGAAAGTAAGGAGCGACATTAAAACTTAAAACGAACAGAAATTATTCCGTATATGAAAGGGACTGTCCCCTCCTCAACGCCTCGCTCTTTACGCTAAAGTTTTTTATTGTTTTACAAAATAAAGTTGTGAGACAGAGTCAAACTTTAGCTTAAAGAGCGAGGCGTTGAGAGGGACAGTCCCTTTCATATACGGAATAATTTCTGTTCGTTTTAAGTTTTAATGTCGCTCCTTACTTTCAGTTTAAAAAACTTATTTTTTTTATTTAATTTTTGAACGTTTTTGAATAAATGCAGGTTTTGATCTTGGATCACCGTACATGAATAATTAAAACAAAATTTTCATATTAATTTACTTTTATTTAGTTAAATGGCTTTCTCGAAACTTGTTTAATTTTATTTACGAACGTTTTTATTAGTAATAAATATACGTAACTTACGAATTAACTTACGTAACGAACTTCTATATTAGTAGTATGTTCATATTGAATTTGCCAACGCCCCTGTACCAGACAGGTTTCTGGTGGATATAGTCTGGTGTGGGCTGTCTAGTCTGGTTGGGTGGGTCAAATCTGGTTTGGTGGGCATAGTCTGGTTTGGTCGGTACAGTCTGGATTGATGGTTAGACTTTTTTTTTGTGGATATAGTCTGGTTTGGTGGGTCTAGTCTGGTTTAGTGTTTCAAAGAGAGTGAGTATTTGACATTTTTGCAAAAAGGGATAAGGAATTCGCAAATTGGACACTATGAAGGATCTTAATTAATGTTTTGAATAATATGAGTATAAATGATCATAATCAGTGATTGGAGTTTAAGCAGATGGAGAAAAAAAAAAGGATTACAATGATTATCATAGAAGTAACCCCTGAAGGATTTTTTGAATCAGTGAATTTTTTATAAATTTGAAAAAACATCAGTCTAAGAAAATAGCTAACGGCAATAGAATGAAATTGTGAGTTGACCTAGCTTTACCCCACCGATGTGTCAATTTTAGAGGGAAAACCAAAAATACTCAGAATCGAAAATAAACGGGGATCTGACTCAAGGGGAAGGCTCAGAGGCCCTTCGTTCCCCAATTTCTGAGGGCAGGGGTGGGAGAGGGGAGGGTCAATTTTGGAGGGAAAACCAAAAATGCTCAGAATCGAAAATAAACGGGGATCTGACTCAAGGGGAAGGCTCAGAGGCCCCTCCTTCCTCCATTTCTGAGGACAGGGGAGAGGGGGGGTCAATTTTGGAGGGAAAACCAAAAATACTCAGAATCGAAAATAAACGAGATCTTCCTCAAGGGGAAGGCTCAGAGGCCCCTCCTTCCTCCATTTCTGAGGGCAGGGGGAGGGGAGTCAGTTTTGGAGGGAAAACCAAAAATACTCAGAATCGAAAATAAACGGGATCTGCCTCAAGGGAAGGCTCAGAGACCCTTCGTTCCTCCCATTTCTGAGGGCAGGGGAGGGGGGGTCAATTTTGGAGGGAAAACCAAAAATACTCAGAATCGAAAATAAACGGGGATCTGACTCAAGGGGAAGGCTCAGAGGCCTTTCGTTCCCCAATTTCTGAGGGCGGGG
>NC_142796.1:27451243-27522023 GCF_049724085.1 Artemia sp. Qi Xiang Cuo
CCGCTAATATGTAATCGACTTGCTGATTGGCTGAGAAGGAAACACATGATCTAATGTTTTCCAGGATTCCTGGAAACTCTTAAAATTCGCCTCAAGCGTGCACTTACAACAACAACAACAAATAAATCGACCTTGGAAAAAGAGGTCAGTGACCCCATTAACCACGTGTTCTCTCTAGGGAGTCTATGCCCATATATGGTGTTCTCGTCGGAGTATAAGATAGCCTTCTACTAATAGTGTGTCTATAGTGGCTTTTGGTTAACTCAACATCCCCCTAAACACCATCTGAAAGTTTCAACTTATCCGGCTTGCAGCGGTAGCTAGCTTCTATCTACAAAACTTCAGAATTTTGCTTTTTTTGGCAGATCGCGGATGCTTGTTTATTTGTTTGTTTATGCTTCTCTTTTTTTCCAAGGAAGAAACTGTAATTGAAGAGCGACCAGTGTTAATAGAAGCAAAAATATTATTTTACTAAATGTGGTTCTTCAAAATGCAATTAAAATTTCAAAGGAATTTCGTAATGATTGAACAAAGTTTGCAAATTGAGCTAAGAATTTCAAAAAATTGATTTTTCTCTCTTATCAGTGCATTTCTAAACTATCCTTTCTCTTTAAGGCAACACCTTCACTGTCATAGGAAGCTAGTTCTTCCCGAAGTTCCAGAAGAGAAGTACTGAAGTTAGAAATTTCTACCATGGATACAGAGGATTCAAATAGATCTACTTTTGATTCAGTTGAGGTAAGGACAGTAGAGCAAAATTTATTTCCGAAGTTTTATTTTCCTTATTATTTTCATTGGGTCTGGAAAAGAAATATCGTAGGAAAAACTGTCTCGATGATCCATTATAAAAAGATTTTTATTGTGTGATGAAAGATTGAAGATTCTTTGGCTTATTAGCTTTTAGTCTCACTAATTAGGGCTACTAAAAAGTGTGCAAAAATTACTGCCGCTTTTCTATTTTCATCCCATTTCTTTCCGTTTTTCTGTTAGCTTTTTGTGAAAATTGTTTAATGTTTCAGGCAGTATCTTTCATTCAAAAAAAAAATAATACTGTTATAAACAGGTTCGTATCCAGGATTTTTTTCGGTATAGGGGGTTAAAAAAAAATTTATACGCATCAAAAATTTGCTTATATTTGTTTCTGTTACATTTTTATAAGTCGGACTAACATTTTGGGGGGGGGGAATGAAACCCCCTAGCTCCTCGTCCTAGACACAGCCTTGGCTTACAGGAAATCAAAAGTTCCCTTTTCCCCTTTGTTGCTTATTTTTAGGAGATTTTCTTGGCAGATACAAAAACAGCCGAAGTTGAAAAAAAGTACATTTGCTGATAGAAAAATTACGATTAGGGAGGTGGATAATTTTGTTGTTGAGTACCGTGACACCACACGTTCAGTTTTCGGAATTAGATATTGAGCTCCGGCTATTTGGAATGATATCCCAGCTGGCATTCGGGAGACTAAGCACATCGGGTTATTTAAGGTAAAGTTTTAGAAACATTGATTGGGAGAGGGTAGTTAATTTTGTTATTGTTTGTTAGTTGAGAGAGTGCTTTTGTACCCTTTTTCCTTTTTTTTTAGTTTTTTATAAATTATTTTTGTTACTTTTAAAAGAGGGTATGAAACTTTTAACGAAGGTATTATTCTAATTAAATTGTCTTTTTGATTCAGGAGTCATTCTTAAATAACTGGAACAAAATCAAACTTAGGCTATTATAAGGTTATTATTAGTTGAAAAAAGTAAAATTAATATGCAAATTTCTTTTTAATATTCAGGTGCGCTAAATTTTTGACAAACTTTACGCTAAATTTTGCGTCTTACTCACAACTCTACTTTTCAAAACAATAAAAAACTTCACGTAAAGAGCGAGGCGTTAAGGATGGGACAGCCCCTTTTGTATACGGAATAATTTCTGTTCCTTTCAAGTTTTAGTGTCGCTCCTTAATTTCAGTTAAAAAAACATGTTTCTTTTTGTTTAATTTCTATAAGAATTCATAGTTTGGGTTGCTATTTTTATGTTGGAAAAACTTTTCAACAATTTTTAATCCTGACACAAACATTATTTTTTAATTTAAGCTTATACCTCCTCAATTTGAACTGAAAATTAAAATTAAATATCATTCCCAATAAATCCATCTATGGTCTTTGACAACCTAGATACACTTACACTGTCTTGATATGTTTAAACTGTAAGAGCAGAAGTAGTAATAGTAGTAGCCATAAAAAGTTTCAAATTAATGCGCCCAGACGTTGTCGATATATTGCTTAGGTTCCTTATTGGCAAACGTACACACAGTGTCTTTTGATTTAATTTAAAAACTAAATTTAGTTTTAAAGCATGATAAACAAATTGCATAATTGGGGAGGGATGAAATACCCAATGTTCCTAGAGACACAGCTGCTGGGCTGTTCTACTATGTTGAATAAAATGGATGTCTCAAAATTTTGATTGGATGTGTTTGAAAAATAAATGGACTTTGGGGAGGGCTGCTTACTCTCCAGTGTCTTTTTACTCTTAAAAACAGTGCTAGAACTTTTAATCTTGAATTTAGTTAGCTCCTTTAAAAGTTTCAATGATAATTCTAGCTATCATAGAGCTGCACTAACTGTGATTTTGCATACATGTTCTTTTGAAAACCTGCATGCATATAGTATTTTCGTTTAATTGAAACTGCCCCTAGACGTTCCCTATGAGTTTCATCTCAACACCCTTAGCGTCTTTATTTACAGTAACTATAGTGGTAGTATTAATAGTGTATGTATATCCTATTGATGACCAGAAAATCATTCTCATCAAGTCCTAGTGGTTTCTACTTAATACAATAATCCGTCGTTATGACATTGCTGATATATCGTTTAGATAACCTGTATAATTATATACTTTTGTGATTTTCATCTTAATACTCTTAGTCTAACAAGTAATTGCAATAGAGGTAGTACTTGAAGTAGCAGCATTAGTAGCAGTACTAAATGTAGCAGCAGTAGCAGCATTAGTAGTAGCAAGCACATATTGCTTCCTGGTCAATTTCTCTTCCTCTTTCAGCATTTTCTGAAACTTCCAACTTAATACTCAAATCCATTTTTGAGACACGCTCTTTTGACAATTTGCATGCAGATAGTGTCTTTAGAGTTAGTTGAAATTTTCCCTCAATATTTTAAATGCAGTACTGTGATTGTAGTAATAGTATTGAAAGCAGTGGTAGGGGTGGCAGTTGTAGTAGTAGTATTAGCGTACAAATATTACCTTTTTGGTCAATTGAACATCTCCCTTTTCATTTCTTGAAAGTTCTATATTCCTGATTTGCGTCTTTTTGACTGCCCGTATAAACATAACGTTTTTCCATTTAGTTCAACGCTCTCATCAGCCTTCTCTGAAAGGCTCACTTGAATGCCCTTTGTCTTTTTGGAAAGTGAAGGTCAAACATGCATACCTTTCTCAATAACATATACTGTATGTAAATAGTGATTAAAATTCCTAACTTACAGCCCTTATTCCAGGGGATGAAGGGGGAGGGGAGGGAATGACATCTCCAAAGTCAAAATTAGAGGATCCCTTAGTAATGCGTCTCAAAGTTTTAATTGGATGTTTGTTTTGGAAAATGATGGTCGTGAGGAGCGGCACTAGTTGCCCTCAATTAACTTTTGATTCTTAAAAAAATAACACTGTAATTTCCAATTTCCAATCGAATGAGCCCTATCAAAAGTTTATACGACCACTCACTCCAAAAAAAACCTTATATGCCTTCAGGGCATAACTGAAAACCCGTACCCCCAGGTTCTGAGGGGTTATTTCAACTCCGAAAGCCTTTTTATATGATCTTTGGACTATTTTGAATAAAATGGCTGTCTCAAAATTTGTAGAAGATATATTTAGGGAAAAGAACACGTGGGTGGGGCTAGCTGACCGCCCATCACTTTTCAAGAAGTTCGTGGCAACGAACTTTAAGCAAGAAGTGACCCGGTTCAAAAGTAACCGAAACTCTAAAAAACAGAATTTTGATACCAATAGATACATCAAAAGAATTGAATTTTTATGCTGGTTTTAAACATAAGTTTCATCAAGTTTTGTCTTACCCATCAAAAATTTGCCTGAAAGAATTTGCCTTACTTTCGAAAAAAAAGGAGAAACACCCCATAAAGTCATAAAATCTTAATGGAAATCACAACACCATATTCAGCGCATCAAACAACCCTACTGTAGAGGTATCAAAGCTCCTATCTGCAAAAATGTGGAATTTTGTAATTTTCCCAGAAGAAAGATCGTGGATGTGTGTTTATTTGTTCTTTTCTTTTTTGTTGTTTTTTTCCAGGGGTGATCGTATCGACCCAGTGGTCCTAGAATGGCAATAGAGGGCTCATTTGAACGAAAATTAAAAGCTTTGGTGCCCTTTTTCAGTGACCAAAAATTAAGGACAACTAGGCCCCCTCCCACACTCATTCTTTCCCCAGAGTCACCGAATCAAAATTTTGAGATATCCATTTCATTCAGCATAGTCAAAAAGTCTAATAACTATGTCTTTGAGGACAACTTAATCTCCAACCATCCCCGGGAGAAGAGCTGCAAGCTATGAGCTTTGCCCATTGTTAGTAGTATAAGGATATACACTTTAGGGGCCCAGTACTCTTGTAATTCCAAGTGCCCAGTAACCCCACAATAGCCTATTATTCTGAGTGCACACATATCATAACATTCCGAGAGGCCAGCAGTGGTTATAAGAGAAAGACTACTGCACAGGTAACCCATTATTCCTACAACACTCATGATGTTATCTTACTTTCTTGGACAATAAGGAAAATTCTTGGGATTGCATTACTTTAACAACACACATATCCCGATACTTTAACCACACAAATATTCCCATTACTTTAACAACACACATATTCCAATGTGCTATTGGAGTTGCTAGTCCCTCTACAAGATTTTACATTTTACGCAACACCGATGCTTTGCTTTTCTTTGAATTATCAATAATTTCGGTGGTGATATTATCTACCAATGCCTTTTTTATTTTGCTTTCGATTTCATTGTCTATTACCAAATTATTTTTACATAGTTTGCAGTTTCTGCACATGGAAATGAAATGCATTATTACATTAGTGCAGCAATATGTCTTTCTTTTCCCCCGTTGCTTTCGTTTGAATGCTAATACCAGAAAGATTACGATAGGATTTCATAATGGGTAGCGTGTTACCAGTACCATAGGCAAGAATTAGGTCTTGGTCATCAATTATTTATTTTATTTTTTCATTCTCTTTGAGCACTAGCTTTTCTAGAAATGTCATTCCCTTATATCCACCAGCAGTATTGTTTAATTAGTTCGATACTTCAAAGGAATTTAATCTCTCACTATCATGAAAACACATGCATACACTTCTTATATGATCTCCATTAATACTTGTCTAATAGTTCAAACATTTATACTTGTCAGCATTCAACGCAACGATAACTTTATCATGTGCACATACTTTCTTCGAATATTTCATCTCAACTTTTTTAATGTGATGTAAGTGATTATACTTCCAGTGCACAATTAATATTGATCATAACATATTATAAAGCATCTACTGCTGATATCTAACCACAGCGTATTATGGTGGCGGACGCAAAAAAAATACATGTTCAAAAATTCTGTACCAAAAAAAAAAAACAATGTTTAGAATCGAAAAATATTAAGATTCGCCTCAAGGGATAAGCTTGCAAACTACTCGAGGGCAGTTTTTATGCACTTTTTAGTTTTATTATTACTTTCTATCGTCCCCTGAAGGTCCAAGTTCAAAAATATTACACGGATTGTATTCAGTAGTTCATGAATGGCTAGTAGGGAGGAGGGGCTTAAACCAAAGATAATATATAATATACAAACACATATAACATAGATACAATATAAAATCAATAGGTATGGTGGCACGTATTACAGTTTTGGAGATCAAAACAAGTTTCATTAACCATCAAAATAATATGTCTATCAAGCCAGCATTTCAAATCATCGTGGTATGCATACTCTCTGGATGATACCAAAAATGGTCCCCAGAAACAGATCACTGATACATCTTACCATATATCCAATAGAGAAATCGATTGCGCAAATAAGTTGTTTATATGTAGTGACGCTTAACACCAGTTGGCCAACGTCCCAGGTATAATATATTGATTGCATTAGAATGTATTTCTAAGAAGATAATTCCATCAATGACTTGTTGTCTCAGTCGAGTAGCATGTCTTTCTTATACCATAGGAGATCATGGGTCTTACGTTCGATTCATACATCTGACATAAATTTCATAAAATGAATGGAAAACTGCTTAAAAGGTAAAAAATATATCGTTGGAAAAGAAAACATGTCACCATCTTTAAATATAGTTAGCAATAGCGCCATCTATGACTTTGGTTATGTAGTCTCTAGCATTGGAGGAATCACCGTTAAAACTTCTTTTTGATCATAATCCACTAGGCACGTGCTCAGGACCATTAAATTACAAACTGATACCTGGCTGGTTGTAGTCATAATCAAGTATCAATAATAAATAATCAGCCCGATATCATCATAGGCAGCACAATAGCGCTGCCTAAGTAAAGAACGATGTTGGCACAATGTTTTATTTCTTTTTTTTCTCCATACCCGGGCACTTCGTATCGAAGGAGTTGTCGTAAAAACTTCAAAATGGGCTTTTTCGATTGGAAATTGCAGTGGGTAGTACCCTTTTTAATAGTCGAAAGTGAGTAGAGGGCAACCAGCCCCCCCCCTCCACACCCATCATTCCCCAAAACACATCCAATCAAAATTGTGAGATAGCCATTTTGTTCAACGTAGTTGATTTTCAAGAAAGAAAATATGTTTTTGAGGAGGACACTCCCCCACAACCCTCGGGGAAAGGCTTTTAAGTTAGGCCCTGAGGGAATATAAGAACGAGGTGGGCAGAATATCCTTATTTATAATTTTTTTTTCTTTAGAGCAGGGCACTTCGTATCGAAGGAGTTGTCAAAGAAACTTCAAAAAGCGCTCATTCAATTTGAAATTGGAGTGGTTTGTGCCCTTTTTAATAGTTGAAAGCGATTGGAAGGCAACCAACATCCCTTCAATTTCCCGAAACATATCCAATCAAAATTTTGAGACAGCCATTTTGTTAAGCGTATTTGATTTCCAGATAGAAATTATGTTTTTGAGGAGGACACTCCCCAACAGCCTTCAGGGCAAGGGTTATAAGTTTTGCCCTGGGGGCATATAAGGTTTTTATTGAAGGCATTGTCGTAGAAACTTCAAAAAAGGCTCATTCGATTGGAAATTCAAAGGGCTAGTGCCCTTTTTAATAGTCGAAAGTGATTGGAAGACAACTAGCCCCCTCCACGCCCTTCATTCCCCCAAATACATCTAATCAAAATCTTGAGATAGCCATTTGTTCAGCGTAGTTGATTTCCAGATAGAAAATAGATTTTTGTGGAGGACACTCCCCCAAAACCTTCGGGGCAAGGGTTTTAAGTTATGCCCTTGGGGCATATAAGGTTTTTATAGAACGCGTTGTCGTAGAAACTTCAAAAAGGGCTCATTCGATTGGAAATTGAAATGGCTAGTGACCGATTTAAGAGTCAAAGTAATTGGAAGACAACTTACACCCCTTCCGCGCCCATCATTTCCCCAGACACATCCAATAAAATTTTTGAGATAGCCAATTTGTCCCACGACTTTCAAAGTTCAGGAAATTATACCTTTGAGCAGGGCACTCCCCCACAGTTTTCAGGGCAAGGGTTATAAGTTATGCCCTGGGGGCATGTAAAGTTTTTATCAAAATCTTTGTGATTACAAGCACGAATGCAACTCGACTGTTACTGCAGCTACTTGCGACTGTGACTACTTGCAACTGCGTCTTCAACTACTTGCGACTGCAAGTGTAAAAACCAACGACTATGAGTACGATAACTGATGACTGCAACTGCTACTACTTGCGACTGTGACTATTACTATTAGTACTGCTAATGCTGCTGCAGTTGCAACCGGGACAGTTGCTACTTCTACTATTAAAAGGTAAACTATAAGTTAAATCAAAAGAGTTTATTTAACCGAGACGAAAATAGTGACGAAGACCACACTGCCTTTCCATATTAAACTTGTAGGTGGCAGCAGGCTGTTCGTACCGCGCCTCATGACCCCTTTCTACTGATAACCCCACTCAGAGCCCTCAGTGCAAGGGTTGTAAGTAAAGCCCTGGGGGCATATAAAGTTTTTTATTGAAAGCGTTGTCGTACAAACTTCAAAAGGGCTCATTCAATTGGAAATTAAAAGGGCTAGTGCCTTTTTTAATAGTTGAAAGTGATTGGATAGCGACTAACGTTCCTCTCACGCCCACCATTTTCCAAAACACATCCAATCAAAAAATTGAGATATCCATCTTGTTCAACGTAGTTGAAAGTTTTTGAAATAAGGTCTTTTAGGATGATGACCCCCTCAGAGCCCTCAGTGCAAGGGTTGTAAGTTATGCCCTGGGTCCATATACGGTTTATATAGAAAGTCGTTGCATAAATCATAAGCAGCGCGATCGCACTGCCTAAGTAAAGAACGATGTTGGCACAATGTATTATTTTTTCCATACCAGGGCACTTCGTATCGAAGGAGTTGCCGTACAAACTTCGAAAAGGGCTCATTCGATTGAGAATTGGAGTGGCTAGTGCCCTTTTTAATAGTCAAGAGTGATTGGAGGGCAACTAGACCACCCCCACGCCCATCATTCCCCCAAACACATCCAATCAAAATTTTGAGATACCCATTTTCTTCAGCGTAGTTGATTTCCAAATAGAAAATATGTTTTTTATGAGGAAACTCCCCCACAGCCCACAGGGCAAGGGTTTTAAGTTATGCCCTGGGGGCATATAAGAATGATGTTGGCACAATGTATTATTCATTATTTTTTCCTTTAGAGCAGGGTACTTCGTATCGAAGAAGTTGTGGTAGAAACTTCGATAAGAGCTCATTTAATTGGAAATTGAAGTGGCTTGTGCCGTTTTTAATAGTCGAAAGTGATTTGAAGGCAACTAACACCCCTTCCACGCCCATCATTTTCCGAAACACATCCAATCAAATTTTGAGATAGCCATTTTGTTCAGCGTAGTTGATTTCCTGATATAAATTATGTTTCTGAGGAGGACACTCCCCTGCAGCCCTTAGGGCAAGGGCTGTAAGTTATGCCCTGGGGGCATATAAGGTTTTTTATAGAAGGCGTTGTCGTAGAAACTTCAAAAAAGGCTCATTCGATTGAAAATGCAAAGGGCTAGTACCCTTTTTAATAGTCGAAAGTGATTAGAGGGCAATAAACCCGCCTCTCACGCCCACCTTTTCCCCAAACACATCTAATAAAAACTTTGAGATAGTCATTTTACTCAACGTAGTTTTAAGTTCTGGAAATTAGGTCTTTCAGGATGAAACCCCCCCCCCACAACCCTCAAGGCAAGGATTGTAAATTATGCCCAGGGGGCATATAAGGTTTTTATAGTACGCGTTGTCATAGAAACTTCAAAAAGGGCTCATTCGATTGGAAATTGAAATGGCTAGGGCCATTTTTAATAGTCGAAAGTGATTGGAAAGCAACTAACACCCCTTCCACGCCCACTATTTCCCCAAACACATCCAATAAAGATTTTGAGATAGCCGTTTTTTCCCACGCAGTTCAGAGTTCAGGAAATTATACCTTTGAGCAGGACACTCCTCCCACAGTCTTCAGGGCAAGGGTTATAAATTATGCCCTGGGCGCATATAAGGTTTTTATTGAAAGCTTTGTAGTAAAAACTTGCTAAAGGGCTCATTCCATTGGAAATTCAAAGGGCTAGTTCCCTTTTTAATAGTCAAAAGTGATTTGAGGGCAACTAACCCCCCTCTCGCGCCCACCTTTTCCCCAAACACATTCAATTAATATTTTAGATAGCCATTTTATTCAAAATAGTTGAAAATTTTGGAAATTAGGTCTTTAAGGATGACAACCCCTCTTACGCCCACAGCTCTCAGGGCAAGGGTTGTAAGTTATGTCCTTGGGGCATATAAGGTTTTTATTGAAAGCGTAGAAACTTCAACAGGGCTCATTCAACTAGAAATTGAAATGACTAGTTCCTTTTTTAATAGTTGAAAGTGATTGGAGAGCGACTAACCCCCCTCTTACGCCCACCGTTTTCCCGAACACATTCAATCAAAATTTTGAGATATGCATTTGGTTCAACATAGTGGAAAGTTCTTAAAATTAGGTCTTTTAGGATAATAACCCCATCAGAGACCTGAGTGCAAGGATTTTAAATTATGCCCTGGGGGCATATGAAGTATATATAGAAAGTTGCTATAGAAATTTCAAAAAGAGCTTATTTGATTAGAAATTGAAATTGCCCTTTTTAATAGTCGAAATTGAGTGGAGAGTTAATAACTTCCAATCAAAGTTTAGAGATAGCCATTTTGTTCAACGTAGTTGAAATTTCTGGAAATTATGTATTTAAGGATGACAAATCCCCCAGAGCTCCAAGGGCAAAGATTGTAAGTTCTGCCCTGGGGGCATTTAAGGTTTTCTAGATAGAGTTGTCGTAAAACTTCAAACGTGGCTCATTCAATTGGAAATTGAGAGGGCTAGTGCCCATTGTAATAGTCGAAAGTGATTGGAGGGTAACTAACCCCCTCTCACGCCCACCATTCCTCCAAACACATCCAATCCAAATTTTCAGATAGCCATTTTTTTCAACGTAGTAGAAAGTTCTGGAAATTAGGTCTTTGAGAATGACACCCCTCCTACCCCTCAGGGCAAGGGCTATAAGTTATGCCCTGGGGGCATATAAGATTTTTATTGAAAATAGTGATTGGAAAGCGAATACCGCCCCTCTCACGCCCACCATTTCCCCAAACACATCCAATCACAATTTTGAGATAGCCATTTTGTTTAACATAGTTAAAAGTTCTGGAAATTCGGTCTTAGGGGATGACAGCCACCCTAACAGACCTTAGGGTAAGGGTTGTAATTAATGCCCTGGGGGCATATAAGGTGTTTACAGAAAGCGTTGTCGTTTCAAAAATGGTTCATTCGATTGGAAATCGAAAGGCCTAGTGCCTTTTTAATAGTCGAAAGTGATTGTAAGGCTTGACATTTTTATGGTAAGGATCGTGGTGGGCATAATGTGTTATATTTGTTGTTGTTGTTGTTTAGACCAGGGCCCTTTTTATCGAAGGAGTTGTCATGGGAATTTTAAAAAGGGCTCATTCGATTGAAAATAGAAAGGGCTGATGCCCTTTTTAAGGGTTGAAAGTTATTGGAGGGCAACTAATCCAACTCCCATCCTCCCACGCCCACCCTCCCATTTGCCCATTATATTTAAAATCTAAATGTTGCCTTAAGATTAAATCAAAATGCACGGTGTTAATGCTAATTCCCAATACGGCATATCAGCAGTATCCCAATAACAAGTGACGTTATTATGTCAGTCTCTCGGGGCCACTTCTGCTCTTAAAATTTAACGAAATTAAAATAGCGTAAGTGTATCCAAGACATCAAAGGTAGTTAACAGATTTTTTTGGCGAATGGTGTCAAATTTTTCGTTTAAGGTCATGTAGAGAAGGTATGAAACTAAATTAAATACTATTATCTATGTCCAGATTTTTAAAAATATGTATGTTGTTAAAAATTGCTGAAAATTTTGCTCCAGCATACAAATAGCAAGCCAAACTATAAAGTCTTTAAAAAACGAACAGATTTAAAGTATTATTTTCTTTTTCCCTGAAAGAGATTATGTCAATAAAAAACGAACAGAAATTAATTAAAAAAACTTTTTCCACAAAATAAGTTTTTCAAAGGAAAGTAAAGAACTCCATTAAACCAAAAATGAGCAAAAATAGATTCAAATAATCTACCAAGTGTACAACTACCACAAATCAACATCAATATTTAAATTAAACCTAAAACGAACAAAAACTAAAACAAATAACCGAGTAAAACTCAAAGCGAGCAGAAATTAACATAAGTTGGGCGCAAAACCCCTATGCCTTCCCAACAAAATTTGCACTTTACTGAAAAAATACAAATGAATGTGCATTGTCAGTTTAATATACATACACTGATATTTAGTTATCAAAATATTAATATTATTTGATTTATTAAAGTTATAAAAGTAAAAACATTTATATTTTTTTCAGTAAAGTGCAAATTTTGTTCTAGCCTTGAAAAGGCATAGGGGTTTTGCACCCAACTTATGTTAATTTCTGATTGTTTTGATTTTGACTCGGTTATTTATTGTAATTTCTGTTCGTTTTGGGTTTCATTTATTTATTGATACTGATTTGTGGTTGTTTCACGCTTGGTATATTATTTAATTTTATTTTTTGCTCATTTTTTGTTTAATGGAGTTCTTTACTTTTCTTTGAAAAACTTATTTTGTGGAAAAAGTTTTTTAATTAATTGTTAAAAAATATCCGCCCGACGCTTCGGCTTTGCTCAACAGAAATGAATGGTGGGAGTTTATATCTTAGTTTTTCTAGGTAGGCTATTGTTTTCTGTATTTCTTTTTTGTAATTACTTACTTTTTTCATTTTTATATACTTTTACTTTAATTGAAATATTTTTCACATTGTCTTTTAAAAAATGTTTGTCTCTAAGCGTCATTAAATAAATAAAAAAAAAGTTTATTCAACTGAAATTAAGGAGGAACATTAAAAATTAAAATTGACAGAAATTATTACGTATATAAGGGGGCCGGCTTCTTCTCAACACCCCGCTCTTCATGCTACAGTTTTTCGGCACTTTAAAAAGAGTTCCTTACTGTTGTTACTTGTACTTTTGGCACATTCAAGCAGCATCCAGACTCATCGTGGCGCTCAGTAGATGACGACATGTCTCCTTCCATAGGTTTCACTCGAGGGTGGCAGGCTCCGCAATTTTCAGCCACTGGCGTTACCAGTTACGGCCGTATGTACAGAATCCTTCGATTGCCTCTAGATCGGAGTTCACTTTAGCTCGCCACGTTTTATTTATGCATCCTCCACTTTTCTTCCCTGCCGGTTGTGGTAGACATTTGAGACATTGTTTGCTTATATGGTCTTCTGGTCTGCGCATTGTGTGGCCAAACCATCTCAGTCTCCTGTGCTTAACAATGTCAGAGACAAGTGGACGATCCCCACATCTTCTCCTTACTTCTTCATTCGAGATATTATCTGAGAGGCGGATACCCAGGATATAGCGCAGGCATTTGTGGTTGAATATATTCAAGCTTAACGCTTCGGCTGCTTTAAGTGACCACGTTTCACATCCATAGAGGAGGACAAAAAGAAGCATAGCTTCATAAACTCAGAGCTATGTGCGTGGTGATATTTTGCTCCGCTTCCAGAGATACTTCCGTGGTTGAAAGAAGACGCTCCAGGCTGACAATATGCTGCTCTGGACGTCCTCTATCTGATTACCATTTAGGGTCACAGGGGTTTCATCCATCCCATCTGTTGGCATTGATTTCGTTTTTGGTAGGCTTATTTGGAGACCAGTCGAGAGTGCCTTGACTGCCACGTCATTTATCATAGCCTGACGGCTTCAGCAAGCATGTCCACATCGCCAGCACAGTCAAAATCTTTGACGGAGAAGGACGGGCTCACTGCAACGCCTTTATGCTTGTCAAGGACCCTGAGGATCCAATCGATGACGAAGTTGAACAAAGTTGGTGAAAGGACACAGCCTTGACGTACACCTTCCTCGATCAGGACCAGATCTGAAAGATCGCCATCGACTTTTAACCGGGCCTTTGTTCCAGCAAAGTATTCCTTGAGCAGATTGATGATCTTCTCAGGCACAGCGTCCTCTCTCATTGCTTCCAATACTGCATCACGATGGACCGAATCAAACGCGGTAATGAAGTCCATAAAGATTTGGATTGTTTCCTGCTGGTGTTTAAATCGGTGTTCAAGGATCTGTCACAGTCTAAAAATCTGGTCACAGCAATCCATGCCCGGCCTGAATCCTGCTTGGTTGGGTCTCTGTTTCTGGTGTTTCTGAATCTATTTAAAAGTATGACTGCGAACAACTTGGCAGCAATGGGGATAAGGTATATACCTCGGTAGTTTTGCAGTTCATTCGCTCTCCGTTTTTGAAGATAGGGACAATTATTGAGGTCTTCCAGTCAGCTGGGATGTATTCATTGTCCCAGCCTTGGGTTATCACGCTACGAAGTTCATCGATCGCTACATGCGGAAGAGCTTTCAGTAGTTCGGAAGGAATCCCGTTTATTCCTCAGCTTTTATGGTTTTCAAAACTTGGATCACCTTGATTATTTCATCCCTGGAGGATGGGTCCGCACATACATTTTCATAAGCCTGGTTGTGCGGGGGGTTCTGCGGTGCTGTAAGTGGATGCTTTCGATTACTATTGTCTTCTGGTCTCAATAGCTCTTAGAAGTGAACTCGCCATCTTTCGATACGCTCCTTGCTGCTTGTGAGTATTTTCCCATCCTTCGCCTTAAGCGAGAGGATGGTAGTTTGCTTCTTCTTCCCAGTGCATTCTCCAAGTATCTGATAGAGTTTTCGTGTATCGTTCCATGATGCGGCTCTTTCCATATAACTGGCAACATTAGACCAGTAGGCTTTTTTGTCAGCTCTTGCCGAGTTGTGACATTCTTGTCGTAGCACTTTGTATATGGGGGACTTCTTGTTGGTCATTTCTTTTTTCTTGGCAGAGAGTTTGAGTGTCTTTTTTTAGATTCATTTCCTGATTTTACGCTTGACAAACCCAAGTATGTTTGAGGCAGCTACATTGATGTGGTCCTTGAATTTGCTCCATTTCTTCTCAATCTTCATCTTGGGGAAGTTGAGGCACTGATCCGTCGGGGTTGCCTCCTTGGTGTCATCTTGAAGGACAGCGAAACGGTTTGAGAGTTTAAGGACAAATGCTCCTCAGTACTCATCTGCTTTCAGCTTCGACGCGTCTATTTTCTGGTTCGGCATAGTAGTTTTCCTTGAGCTAAGTCTGCTGTACTTTAGCCTTGTCTTCAGCAAGAAGTGATCAGATCCATTTTTCGATCCCGTGTCAGTACCTCTGTGCACTCTCGATTCCAACACCATGGATTTCCATCGTCGAGATACAAGGAGATAATCTATTTGGGCCTTTACTCTTCCATCGCAGGATTTCCATGTATACACAAGACACGGCTTGTGCCTAAGCCAGGTGTTAGCCACAGCAAGATTGTTCTGCATTGCGAACAGCAAAACCCTGTTTCCATTCGTGTACCTGTCTCCGAGGCCGTGCTTGCCGATCGCCTGTTCCGAGTTATTCAGCTTTCTGCCGATTCTGGCATTGAAGTCGCCTCCAATTGGGAGGATATCTTCCCGGGGAATTTTATCAATGACTGTCTGAAGGTCACTGTAAAACTGATCTTTTTGCTGTTCAGTGGCATCTCTTATTGTGGCGTAAACGCTAAGGATAGTCAGATTGCTCGTGCGACCTTTAAATCTTGCCCGTACGATTCTCTCAGACACAGGCTTATATTCGGTGAGCCCAGTGACTGTTTTGGGGGACAGCAGGATAACTACTCCTGCTCGGCCAGATCCATCTAATGCTCCCGAGTTATAAAAAAGACCACCTTCCCAGTCGAGGATTCAAGGGTCAAGATGTTACGTCCATTTAGTCTCGTCTCAGAAACGCACAGAATATCAAGGTTATAAAGATAAAATTCATCAGCTACAAAAGCTTGTGTCAATGAACATTTAATCGAGCATAGGTTCCAGCAGCCGATATTCAGGCCTTGTGTTCTTGATAGGACGGTAGCTAGCATACTTTTCGACGAGAGTGCCATTCTCGTCGCATCGCATAATACCGGGGATGCCTTAGCCAAACTTTTCACCATCATATTTGTTATCATCATTGAGCGTTTCTTGGGGATAAGGTACACCACAAGGTCCCCAGTCTTGCGGTCACCCGAAGCGCGTTGGCCATCACCTTGCTCGGTGTGGATCTCAGTGATGTTTACACCCTTCACCACTTTGAGGTGCGCTAGCAGATTTCCTATGCTGCCTAGGGACGGAGGGTCAAGCCTCATTGCCTGGATGCCCACCACCGCCGTGGAAATTTCCGGACTTAGCTCCCACCTAGAATTAGCAATAGGCTTCAGAAGGGCTCTAATTAAACGACCCTTGTGTTTCAGGAGTTGCTTTTAAAGAATTTGGATGAAATTTAAACTCAATCGTAAAGAGCGAGGTGTCTAGGAGGGGACAACCCCCTCACATACGGAATAATTTCTGTTCGCTTTAAGTTTTAATGTTGGTCCTTACTTTAGTTTGAAAAAAAAACTTTTTTTTATTTAATTTCGGATCGTTTTTTAAATAACACCAGGAAATCTGGCTCCACCTCCAAGGAAAGAGGTCCCTACCCCACTGAAATATCCGCTTGACAATTCAACCCTGGGGAAAATTTACCACGGACAATTACCCTTAACATCTCTACGCGGAAAATTGAATCGGTAAAGGGAAAGCAAGATATATAAAGGTATATTCGTATAGGAATTCTTGCAAATTTAACAGTTGTAAAAATTTCCCCTGAAGAGCTCACCCCTTCAGGCTTCCCTCTCCATGGAACATTCACCCCATATAAAGTCATAGCATTAAAATGAATGTCCTCCCCTTCCCGTCCGATGAAAGTATACGCATTTCCCAATAGCAAATACTATACGTAAACAATAGGCAAATTTTATAACTTAAAAATATTAAAAACTTTATACCTTAGGGGTCATTTCAACACCTTGTTCATTAAACAAAAGTTTTTTAGTGCTTTGAATTTTTTTTTTTTTCAATTACATATTTTCTTTAAAACCTTGGACAAAAACCAAACTTTACAGTAAAGAGTAAGGAGCTAAGAAGGAGACAACCCCCTTCATATAAAGAATAATATGTTCAAATAGGTTTCAAGTCTGTTCCTTGCCTTCAGTTGGAAAGCTCTTTTTTTATTTAATTTCTGATTCTTTTCCAAATCAAACCCAGGCCTAACCAAGATCTAATTTGATGTACCGGTCCCTTAAATCCCTGGTTAATTGCTTTTAAAATTTAAAAATCAATAATTGTACATAGATTAGTACTGTCCTACGTTTAAGTTTTTAATTTTATTTGTTGATAAAATTTGAACATACTTAAAAATTGCCGGTGAATAGTAATTTTGGTAAAATTCCCTTGTTAATATTACTACAAAAGAATTTCGGTAGGGTGAAAAGGAGTATTAATGTTTGCATGTAGATGGACATTCTGTGAGACTTTTGATCTTCTGCATGACTGAAGCCATCCCACCCTCTACAATAGGATTTTCTTATCGATAAATACATCAATGACATTTGTTTAAATACATTGAAGTACTTCATATAAATAAAAAAAAATTAAAATATTACCATTTAAAATTGCTGAAAACTAGGTTCCTAGCAGTAGGCCTACTTGCCACACTATGAAAATACATCAAAAATGCATTTTTTTTGACAAAATTGATTCTACTTTAAAAAGTATTTTATTTTTAATTACAAAAGTGACTAGATGTTGCAATTTCCTTCAAGAAACTTCCTGGCGGGGCGGATGATGGCCTGCCTTGTCTTTTCCACCTCTGTTCTGTTTGATTTTGGAATGTAATATTTTAGCTGTAGGGAGAAACATTTTAATTAATTCCTACTCCCCCCTACCTCTTTCAACGATTGTCTGAAGCCTCATGCAGAGTAAGCAGTTTGCCCATTAAAATGTACTTTTTTAGGAATCTACCCAATCCCCACCTAAACAATGACTCACCCCTCCCCCCTTATTATAGATGATACGCAATTACAGATCACCAAACGTAATTATATTATAATCAATTACATTACAAACCTAATTACATTACAAATCAAGCAAGTCAACTTGGCTCAATCCAGTACTGCCAACGTGTAGCATTACTTATTTTGCAAGTGGGAACCCTAAAATGTAATTATTGATACTTTTAATTCAATTAGCTTCTCAGAATTTTAAATTGATTGCAAATTCGTCCTCTTTGGGATAAAGTCGTAGTTTGGTGTCCTAAAATGGCAGAAAACAAGACTTTCCCCTGACCCAACCTGTATGGTCACTTATAAAAGAGCTTTAAATTTACGTTTGAATGAGCCCCCTCCCAATTATTTTGGATTTTGGTTTGATACAATCACCCCTGGGAAAAAGCAAAACAAATAAACATGCATCGACGATGTTTCTTCTGAAAAACAAAGCGAAACTCCACATTTTGAAGATTGGAGCTTGAAACCTCTACGGTAGGGTTCTCTCATATGATGCATCTAATAAGAAGATTTTCAATAAGATCGCTTGCTTTTTTGGGGATGTTTCCCTTTTTTTCAAAAATAAGGCAAATTTTCTCAGATTTTTAGTTCTGAGTGGGTAACAATATACTGAAAGAATTTTATATATTTAGAATCAGCAGAAAAAGCCAATACTGCCGGTGTGGCAAGTGTCATGAGAATTTCATTTTTTAGTTTTGGTGAATATTGCCCCAAGTCACTTTTTACTTTAATTATTTGATAAGATTCTCCTGTGACGAAATTTCTTTTGAAACTGTTCATTTCATTTAGTTGAATAAGATTATAAAAAGAAAGAGGATTAATTTGACAGCTGGATAGTAAGTTTTTTTTCTTTCGCTATTCTATTTTTTCTTTAAATGTCTGGATATATAAGGGATTTAAGTTCGAGGGGGAGAATTGTCTTGTTATAAAAGAGATACATTTTACATGGCCGTTATAAAATCAAAACGTGACATCTATGCAGACAGGATGATTTTTGAGCATATCTACTCCTTCTGTAAACTATTCTAAGGCGTAGGAAATTGCACAAAGACAAGCCCACATCTGTTTTAATCTACGGAAGCAATAAATCGTTCTGTAATTTTGACTGGAGTTTTCTTTTCTTTTAATATTAAATGCATAATAATTAAACATACTATTCATTAAATGAATTGATGCCTTTTCCAGGAATCCTTGTCGTTTAAAGTTTACTGTATTTTGTTTCATTTTAGATGAAATTTAATTGCTCTTTTTATTTGAGTTTCTTCCTAAAAGTACTTAAAAATGAACTTATTCCTACAAAAAAATATCCTGAAATATATTCCCTATGTATATATATATATATATATATATATATATATATATATATATATATATATATATATATATATATATATATATATATATATATATATATATATATATATATATATATATATATATATATATATATATATATATATATATATATATATAGAAATTCCTTTGTTTTAGTCTGAACGAGTACCAAATCAAGTGTTACGACACTGGAAAATTTGCGCCTGCTTCACTGGCTATGACTCCTAATTACAAAGATCTTCTCACCAAGCCAAAATGTTTGATTATATTCAGACTAATTTGGTTATTTTAAGCACAAATGCAGGAAGCAACTTTTTTCAGGAAATTACTTTGTCGAGAGACTATTAATATGTCCTGTTAGTTGTTGAAAATGACACTTTGTATAATATTTATGCTAACAAAGGCCCTCAAGCGTTTGATTATAACTATACACAACCAACGACTGCCGTTGCGTTGAAAAATAGATTGACCAATTTAACAGAGGAAGCCATCCGGTAATAGAATATTAGGATAATTAGCCATGCGACGCTCTGTCTGACAAATGGGCTTATGACTCCTTTATCAAAACCTTAGCAGTTTCTTGAAAGCCAATAAATTAACTGATAGATTTTGAAGTTGATCGTAAAACAAACAACATCTTGGAAGCATGAAAGCCAAGCAGCCCTATATTTAAATGCATAAACATGGCAGAAGCCACGGGAGATAGAGTGATTGGCAAGAATTGTTACTATTCTCCTTGAGCCAGGAGTAGCGGAGAAGGGGATATGGCCATGAAGAAATGACTTGCGACTTGCAGCGAACTCTCGGGGTTTTACGGCCAGATGGGTGAAGAAGGAGATTACTGCCACTGAGATAGGATGCCTGGTCATAGCAAGACGAGATGCACCTTAAAATAAAAATTCTAAGAGGAAGACCCCTTGTTGCAGTCTGCGAGAAACGCTAGTTGGCCAACAATAGGTTCCCTGGGCAGGAAACAATAAGCTTAACCAGGTCTCATGTCAAGAAGGATGTGAGATATACTTGCTTAGCCACTGACGTTGGCCTGGTTGAAGAAATTGAGAAGCGTAACTTCCAGCTCGCAATTGGAATGAGGGGACTTTCTGCAATCGCTTTACAATAGGACAGCCGAACCAATCTGAAAAAATCAAGGTACGACTTGCCCCCCCCCATAGTACAGGATGAGGCAGTACCTTCACTACAACCGTAACCTCATTCTAGGAGGCAAAGAGACTGGGTTGCTGGTAAATCAATTTGCAGTATTGTCAATCTGCTTCATATAATCTTGCGGGGCTCCTGGCAAGAAGACAAACACTCATAGCGATAATGCAGGAGCCCTGGACCATCAAAAATCAAGAAATGGAAAAGGTCACGGAATTTGACATCAATACAAATAACAATGTCAGCATTGCTGCTAGACAGTGTATTTCTAATTCTAAAAAAAACAAAAAAACAACTCAGATACATATAAATTATCCGATTACCGTTCTAAGAATGCTGAAGGCTTTGAATGCGTGATATTTATACCTAACGATGACAGAGGGCCACAGTGAAGGTTAAGGAGCAGGTGCAATTTTGTAGAATTGAATAAATCTTTATAGTAGTGTCATGCGATGCCAATGAACATTACACGCTACGGGGAGACTCGAATACAAATGGTAGGGTGCATGAACTTCTGGAATACCTGGCCAATCCGAATCTTATCTGGTCTAACCGAACCTCGGTGCCTACTTTTATTTCAAGAAGAAGGAAAGAAGTGCTAGATTTATATCAATTTATTCCAAACAGGACAGTCTAGTTTGAGAGTGACGCATGAGTGATCTCCCATCATTTCAGACCATCAAATTATAAAGTTAACTGTCGACCTGTCCCCCTCCCTAAAAAAAAAAGCTAAAAGTGACCTAAGAAAAAAATAGGCTCACAATAAAGTGGTGGCTAAAAAGCTTGATAATGTAACTCCTTCTCTAGGTTAAACCAAAGAGGATATGGATGGGGAGGCAGAAAGACTTACGAATAGCGCTTCCAAACAAGCAAATCCTTTACGGCAGTGGAAGAAAGGAAGCGTACAAACAGTTGGTGGACCAAGTCAAAGATAAAAATGATAGTAGTATCCTCTTTTTTGATTCAAGCGGCCAGTACCCCCCCCCCTGTAATACGAGCGGTCCTTGTTTCAAGCGGTCTCATAGCCGGGAATACAAGCGCCCATGGATTTTAAATGGTCAGGTACTCCTATACAACCGGCCAGCTGGCAAGATTTCCACGTCACACCCCTGTTTCCATGTATAATATGGATGACGCAATCTGGTTTCCCTATTAGAAACCCTTCCTTTTCCATTAAAAACCTAAGATTCTCCTTAAAACCTATACTAGCCTAGTACATCAGACACCAATTTGTTTGTAACAATTCGTAGCCGTTTTTGTATAGGGAGAACCGTTATAGAGTCTATTGTTTTCTGAAAACCCCAAACCCCTGAATTATCCTTGCTTTGTCCCACGGGCACTATAAAGAGAAGTCCCATGCAATACCTTAGCCTCAAGGGAGTACTAAAAATAGAAGCCCTCATACAATGCTTTTGTGTCCGGGGGGGGGGGTACTACAAATAGAACCCCCATGTAATTCCTTTGTGCTCGGGGCACTATAAATAGATGCCAGAAAGAGGATTCTACCTCAGTCCTATTTCAGATTTTGAAAGTTCCAAAACTCACTAGAAAAAATGGATAATTTTCAAATATACCAAGAAGTAAGTCTCTTTCTATTTTACTATTATTTGGAAAGTAACCCTATTTTTCTTAACCGATCCCCCTCCTCCACACATTAAAATGATTATACTTATTTTTGTCAGCTCATATTATTCCTATTTAGCATGTAGAAAACCCCGATCCCCCTTTCAATATCAATAAAATTAATCTATTTAGAAAAATTAATATTTTCGCTAATAAATATAGTTATTCAAAAAAGCTGTCTTTTTATCCCACACCGAGATACGGTCGTTTAATCCTTAGCATAAAATACAACAACATTGACTCGTGTCTCATGTATCTCCTATGTAAACGGTTTTAACGCTATAATTAGCAAAGCATGTGTGTTCGTCAAAATTGGCGCACGATAAATCTTTTGATTAGCAAGAGAAGATGACATATTTTTTATTTGGGGGGAGGTGGGGTTGAATTACGTGTAAAGGGCACTTATAAAAACAGCACATTAAGGTGAAATGTTACTTATTAATGAAAAGATTTATTTATAAAAAATTATATATCCCTTCCCCCGAAGTTTAGTAATTACATATTAGTAGGAGCTTGAAACCTCTACAGTAGGGTTCTCTGATACGCTGAATATGATGGTGTGATTTTCATTAAGGTTCTATAACTTTTAGGGGGTGTTTCCGCCTGTTTCGAAAATCAGGCAAATTTTCTCAGGCTCGTAGCCTTTTATCGGTAAGACTAAACTTAATGAAACTCTTATATATTTAAAATCAGCAAATTAAGCCGATTCCTTTGATATATCTATTGGTGTTAAAATTCCGTTTTTTAGAGTTTCGGTTACCATTGAGCCGGGTCGCTCCTTACTTACAGTTCGTTACCACGAACTGTTTGATAAAAACTTCACAGTTCGAGTCGCGACAAATGCCATGACGGCCAAATCGGACAAAGTCTATGTACGCGCCGGCGGTGAGAGGATACAACCACAAGATAACTTTCTTACTTCAGATTCAGTTGACTGTGTAGATTATAGAAAACAGCTCGGTCTGGAGAAAGTCCTATAGTTGGCGGAATGGGAAAGTTTTTTCCGTCTCCAGCACAGCAATTAGTATTTTTTACATTTTTATATATTTTAATTTATATTTTATTTTTTGTTGCGCAAAGTAGTATCACTTTTACATGTTTATATATTTCATATTTTTTTTTGTTGCTTTAAAGTGATATTTTATATTATTTCTTGTTACCGTCCCGGCCCTGTCACCAGCCACCACGCCTTTCGACCCGGCCTTCATCAGAGTAAGTTTTCATCAGAGTAAACGTATGAGAACACTTGCTTTGTATTACACTAACTTTATTATCTATAGAGCTGTGCGCGATTTAACTTTTCTTATAACTCTAAACAAGCAAATCTAACCTAGCAAAATAATATTTACTTTCTACATAAATTCATGCAACTAAAAAACCTTATGGATATATTTTATTGGACCAGAAACAAAACACGCCTGAAGAATTACGTGTAGTCACTGATATTTTCGATAAGAAATTACTGTACATCTACGAGTGATTAGTAAAAAAGGTCATTAGTTGCCATCATGACACTGAAGAAGCTACACGAAGACTGACATTTATTTTCCGTCCTAGTTAATTCAGAACCTTGGCTTAGGAAAGGTATACTCAAACATAGTATTGACAACGAATTCATTAATCTCTTATCTCAACTGTATTTAAAATTAATGGTAGGCAATGTTCAACTGTCAGAAGGTGTTAGACAACAGACAAAACAACATCGTTCACTTGTACGCGCCCTAGCTTGCAAAAAGAAAGGAAATAGCAAAAGAAAACCACTTGTTCAAGCAGGTGGTAGTTTCTTTTTATTGTTACAACCGATTACCGCCGGGCTTGTAATGGCTAAACTCTAGAAATTCTCTAGAAATGGCTAAACCCTATAAACTGACGCCAATTGAACTTGCTCTTTCACCAAAAGAGCACTTTGGATATAATCCGGATAAATTTATGAAAAACAAAAAAATTGCCAATGATAAAAAATTAAAGTTGCTTCAAAATGCCCTTCGACGTGTCAACAAACATAAACCTTACCGTGAAAGACTGCTCAAAATAAATGTCATTGATTAATCTTCTGAAAGTACTGATACTTTGAAAAAACCGAAATAAATAAGAAAAAGATTTACTAACAAGTGTTTTAGACATGTTACCCCCATCCTATCGTGAGAAAAGTAAAAGACTCTTGACTTATCTCGCTGAAAATTAACAAATTGACAAAAAAAAGAATGAAGTTATAATCCGCGGCAAATCTTACCATTGAATGGATCTGTTATCAGATTTGATTACAAGTCGTAAAAGACTTGAACCCTTTGATAGTCATTATATATTTTTTTAGAGTCGTCAGATTTTCCCAAAAGTCTTATTGGGAATAAACATGTTTTGAGCCGATTAAAGGAATTTGAAGAGATATCACGAGATATATAAAATGATAGCAAGCCAAATGGGCCTGGTAAGGGTATTAAAAGAACGCGTCTTTCCACCTCATTTAGTATGCAAAAGGGTAGCGAGCACTTCACACTACGATTAAGTTCAAAATGGATCAAGTTTTGAAAGGTGTTTTTGAAAATGTCGGAGAAGCGGGAAGTTTAAGTTCTCCCAATAGACTTCCTAAAGTCGCCGGAATTGAAAAGAAGCTAGCAAAAGAGTATTTACAGAAAGATCCCAGCTACACCCTCCAGCGAATTGATAGGACCAGAGTTAGCAACTATCGAAACACTAAAGCCTTTTCCCCATTGCATACATTACAAGCAGATCATTTGACTATAGAGAAGATTCAAAGACGTCATAATAGACTATACAAGTATATTTTATTTGCAATAAGCGTTTTTAGTCGCTATGCCTATGCAGGTCCATTGCGGTCAAAGGGAGGCGATGAAGTTGCTAAAAGCTTAGAAAGTATTCTTGAACAAGATTCATATAGAAAAATTCAAACAGATAGGAAAAGCGAATTTGTTAATCCACATGTAAAAAAGGTTTTATAGAAATATAAAGACGGCACTCATATCCCAATAAAGGCGGCACTGGCTGAACGTTTGATGAGAACAATTCGACTTTTAATTTCAAGATATTGTAGTTTGAAAAATACTGCCGCATTTATTCAAGATTTAGATAAAATCATGTTGATTTATAATCAACGTTCTCATTGATCCTTGTCCAATGTTAGTCCTCTTGAAGTTCATCAGTGAGATCATGATACATTTGAAATTTTTCTTAAACAATACTCTAATGATAAGACTGGGAAGCAAATATTTAATGTTGGTGATACTGTTCGAATCAATCGAACAAGAAATAGTCTTAAAAGGAAAATTACTTGTGGTCCACTGAAATTTTTAAAGTGTCAAAAGTCTTAGACATTATACCTGTAACGTATCGTTTCCGTGATATGAAAAATTACGAGATTCTTGGCGGTTTTATGATTATGAATTGTAAAAAGTTGGAAATAATGGAATGTATCAAATTGAAAAGGAATTAAAGACTCAAAAATGCAAGGGTAAGAGACAGTTGCTTGTCTGCTGGCTAGGATACAACTCTCATTGTTATTCCTGGATTGCTGCTTAAGACGTTCATAATGTCTAATGATTTTTATGTGACATTCATGTCCAATGTCTCTGACCCCCTCTATGACGATTTGAATAAAACGAGCGATTTTTGGACCAAACTCTCCCTGCCATTGAATTGGAGGGAAGGTATGAAGATGCTCTTGTTAATTGTATTTTTAGAAATACATGGGATATCCTAAGAAAGGATCGTGCATATGAGATTAAAGTAAGACCCTTTGACTTTTCTGACGAGGATGCAGTGGCAAATTTTGGATCTGATGATTACCTCTATACAATTACACCCTATGGGGAATACAGCAATATGAGTGATGTTTGTCGAGTTATCAACAAAAATATTGCATATCTAAAAAGGGCGGGTTCACATTCATCTATTCACCGGAACAAGAGGAGAATTTACATTACCAATCCATTTGAGAATGAAAAAAAATCCTCAAGGAGGATTTACGTGAGGTTGTCAGCTTTAAAGATTGTATTATTAAAGTAAAATTTCCGTGGCAAGCAGCATGTTATCTTTGCTGACTATGCACCTGCCTTCTCATCTGACAATTGTATATTTCTTTACGCATCCTCTGTCGAGAGACCGAGAGTCGGTAATAGCGATGTCCCCCTTCTAGGTATTCTTGAAAAAAACCCTCTAGAAAACACACTCACCACTACAATATATACCACCTTCAATACATTCCAGTCAACACTTCGAATTTTGAACTCTTTCAGTTAACATAAGAAGTGAATTGGGTGATCTTCTAGCAATAACAAAAGGTTTTGTCGTGATTACATGTAATTTTCGACCCATTCAGTGAGATGGCTAATAGAACTCATGCTTTTTGTCCTGATATTGATTGCTATGTTGCTACTCTTGGATCACGACAAATGAGTCATGGAATGTACTATTACAGGGGTGGATCGTCAATGTACGGTTACGGTCTCGGCAATTAGTTTGCTAAGCTGTTTCGCTCTGCTCTACCCTTGGCTAGACAATATATTGCACCGGTTTCCACGGACCTTTCGTCCTCTACACTATATGATTCGGCTCTGGAAAGGAATTTAAAGGAAGTGTTTCACAAAATATCATGTCCAGCGCACACTCCCTTGGCGAGTGATTGAGATCGCCACAAAGCGGTCGCAAATCAGCACGGAAGCGTAAAGCATTAAACCATAAAGTAAAAATTGTTAGATAAAAAACGATTTCTTTTCCTAGAAACGGCATATCTACCAAATAAAGAATCAAATCCTTCAGTCAACACATCTCTAAATCTTTCCAATACAGAAAATGTAGATGTCAGTGTAAAACATGGTAACTATGAACAATTTTCAAAGTTAATCCAGTGAAGCTTATTTTATAGATTTGACTTCAACATTATAGATTTGCGTATCGTTGTTGAAAGAACTGAAAATGAAAAACCAAGTGCAGCCGAGGGGTTATCCTATGAACATTGTGTACTTCACAATTTATTTAGGAAAATAAGTGTCTATGTAAACGGAATATTGACGAGCATGAGCAATAATCTTTTAAATTATGCTAGTTATATGAATTTCATGTTGACGAATCCAATATCCTATAAGAAATTGAGAGGTAGGGCTATTGGATATAAATATAAAACGAGCACTAACGATACCAATATACTTAGGGATGCGACAACGAAATATTTACACTTAGTTGGTAAACTAAATCATGAGATATTTAATATACCTCAATGGCTGCCTTCCAATGTTAAGATTGATATAAAGCTACATCTCGCACCGTCCAATTTTATTTTGCGAAAAGTAATTGGTACTGCACCCAATGTAACAGTCTCTCTCACCTCGGCAATACTTCATGTACGAAAACAACATGTTATGAGTTCTGTTGCCTTGGCAATTGAAAAACTAAGAGTCTCTGGATTTAATATCAAATTGCTCATTCCTCATACAATCACGAATCGACAAAATATTGCTACGGGTACGCACACCTACACTTATTCACCATTTATCAATGGTGAAATTCCATCAACGTTAGCTTTGGCTTTTGTAAAAAGTGCTAGCGCCATTGAATCATAAATTTGAACTGTTTCCATCTCTTGTATGTAAAGTAAATGGAATTCCACTCTACCATTTATCCTTTGATAAATCCTACAGGACCTTAAATGAATTGACAATGCAATACCTTAATCAAGATTCACAATTATTTGAAAAATGGTATAACCGAAGAAATGTTTGCAAAAATTCATGGTATCATTGTATCATTGTATTGGATTTGTCCGGTATTCAAGATATTACTATTATCGGAACGGGTTCGGTACGTTTAGAGTGTACCTTTGCTGAAGCGTTGGTGGAGAGAATTGCATTAATCTCGCTAAGTCAATTTGAAACCTACTGGTAAATTACCCCTGATGGCAATGTTCTTTTAGACTTGGCACCATAAACACGAATCAAATATTCAATGTATTCAATTTGGATCCTTACATGTCAAAATACAAATCCTATTACATACCTTCGGATTTCCTTGAGCATATTCACCGTGTTAACAATACCATTATGATTGTTAACAGTCGCCCATCAACTGCGAAAACGGGGCATTGGCCATGCATCTTTCAAAACACAAAGAATACTAATTTTTTTTGATCCTCTTGGCCTACCGTATACGTTCTACACGCCTCACATTAAAAATTTTCTTGAGTAAAGCGGAAAATCTATTATTCAAAATCGGAAGCGGGTACACGATTTATCAACCAAAAACTGTGGTTAGCATGCACTATTATATTTTGTTTTTCGATGTGGCGGACATACTTATGGTGAGTTCTTGAACATTTATGGAGACAATCCTCGATTGAACAACTTTCTAGTTGAAAATACTCTTTCTTATCTAAATTTCAATGCCCCAAGAGTGAGATTCCTTAAAATGTATGTAAATTTGCTTATTATAAAAATTGGTATCTACAAAAACCACTCTGTCATTTTAGATATCTTCTTCTACGTAAAGGTAATCATCAGAAACGATAAGTAGTACCTTAGTAGCTCTTCAGGATTTAACTTGAAATCATCTTGGCACGCAAAGTCGGGGTCACATTTTCTACAATATATTGTAACTTCATATCTCTTTGTAAAGTCAATAATACTATGCTGATTCATATTACAAAATTCACGTGTTTCAATTCGCTTATTTGAAGCAATGTCACATACACAATTCTCATATGAAGAATCACTTTCTGTAACAGCTATATAAAAAATCAGTAGGTGAAGCGGCAACTGAAGCGTAGACCGGGTTCTTCTTCCCAAAACAATTTAAAACCAAGACGATACCAGTCTTTTAAAAATAAACTGAAATCACGTTTAGGGTTTTTGCATCATGCCGGGATAAGTATTTTTCCATTGATCACAATTATCATAGTGACCATTGGAGCATAGGAAATCTCTAGTATGAGAGTCACAAGTCTCTCCACGACAGGAGTTGCAGTCTTTAATTTGCACATCATATCCCCTTTGCAATTTACATGGATTTCATAATCTACAATATTCACTATAATCTTCAGCAAAGGTACAATTCTAAATCAGCAAGGTACAGCTACCAAATGTATAGAACCATAATGGACATGTGTAAAACATTTTTCGATGTTCACTGTCTCACCACCAAAAATGAACTGACTCACGGTCAATAAAATGAATGTCTTCTAGGAGGAGCAGTGACGTAAAAAAACATGCGATTTGTTTAGATACGATTTGTTGTTGTCTTACAAAATGACCGTCTAAGTAGTGGTTAAAAGCAAAATCACAATATCATTTTGTCTTGTCTCAATTAATATATCTATAAATTGAGTAAAAGCATCTGGGCTAAGATGTAAAAGTTTCATGCAATAGTCCAAAGATGGAGAATCAGTTCCCATTATATCGTTAAGCATTTATGAAAAAATATTTTTAATTGAAGAGATAACTTTAAAAAACCAGCATCTAAAATTAGCCACTTCTCCAATTTTACTAGATTCCGTAAGATTTTTTAGTTCGCATATCCAGCCATTTCCAATCCTGACACTACCAATTACAGAATAAAAGTTCCGCTAGTAACAAACTTACTCTCTTTTTTTAGATTATTTTCTTCAATATATTTCACTAACACATTTGATCCGTCTTGTAGTCTCTGTATATGCACTTTATTCACTTTATCAGCAAAGCATAATTGTTCTTCCGGCTTGAATTTGCTTAATGATATAACGTATCCTGCATACATCTTGTCCCATTCTAATGTTATTCGGCAACCCCTTGTAATTTTCACTACTACTTTTGGCACTCTAAGTTCCATTTTGCCATTGGTAACGCTTTCAATATCCAATAGTGTATAAGCATCAATTACAATATCTTTGATGTTGACACTGTGAACACTTTTCTAATACTGAAACAAGATTGGGTCATCTATATTACACCTGGTCATAGAAATAGGACGCGCTTGAATTCCGGAGGCGTGTCTTCTTGGGCACGCTTGTATTCCCGGCTATGGGATCGCTTGAAACAGGGACCGCTCGTATTACGGGGGAGGAGTACTGACCGCTTGAATCCAAAAAGAGGATACTACTAATTATATGGCGGCTATTGAGAATTACAATTTGTAAAATGACTCAGGAGCCTGGGACACACATTCAGAAGGTCCGAAACTCTTTAAAAAAGAAATAGAGAGACCAAAGAGAATCTCGTGGAGGAATTTCTGTGACAAAATAGAGTCGGAAGAAAATAGTACCCAGCTTCTAAAGGCTTCAAAAAAGGACCCGAGCCCACATAGAAAGTGTGTTCAAGGAAGATGACACTCTCACAATGAGTCCGAAAGAAACCCTGAAACGCATGCTTATACTAAATATAAATGACCCAACAGTTTTTAGCCCTAAAAACCAATTGGTGCATATAGACCAACTGATGATATTTTTCCTATGTTTGTATGATAATAGAAAACTGGTGTAAGACTATGAAAACCTTTATAGCTTAGTTTGGTGTAGTCAAGCTATGTACTCACTTTTGACTCCTAAATCAATATTCTTGTTTTTTTATGCTGGGCTTTGTGTGTTTTCAGTAAAGCGCAAGTTTTCTATAATCATACAAACATAGGAAATATTACCAGTGGGTTTATTTGCAGTAGTTTTATCGATATATGCTAGATAGACTGTGCAGCAATAATTTATGTTCGTTTTAAGGTTCAACTTCGCTCTTTACTTCCCTCAGGAAAACCCGTTTTTTAATTATTGTCTACCCTTTTTTAATTTAAATTTAATTTAGAAGCAACACTACCATGATCTTTTTTATTGTTTTATAAGCAGGGAAGCACCCCTAACATACCAAATAATTTATTCTTATTTTAAGTTTTAATGCTGCTCATTACTTCCAGTAGAAAATTTTGTATTCAGTTTATGACGGTTTTACAAATAATGCCAGGAAATACCCCCTCCCGTGTAAAATTCCTTCTGGAAAGTTTCCCCAGAAAATTTCTTTCCCATGGAAAATCTTCCTGTAGAAAATCCCCCTCCTCCTTCTGCTAAAATCCTTGCCTAAAAAAACGTCCAAATATTGCCCAATAGCAAATACTAGGATATATATGAACAATGGGCAAATTGAGTTGCTTACAACCCTTTTTTCGAAGACTATGGGAACCAAATGTAACAATGAATTGACAAATTCAAATAAATTGATTTTTTTTTCGAAATACTAAAAAAAATGTAAAAAAGGTAAATCCAATTTTTTTTTAATCCAAAAATTATGCCCTCCAATCTTTTTGGTCATTTAAAAAGGGCACTAGGAATTTTAATTTTTGTTAGAATGAGCCATTAAACATAATTCTATGGTGTTCCGGTGACCCGCTAACCCTCGTAGAAAAATAAACAAAAAAAAGGGGAGACAAATCAGTGCTACCTATGCAAAAAAGTGATTTTCCCTGTGGTTCAAGGTGGGGAACTTTAATTGTCCTATAAAGGGATACCGAGTTGGTTGCAGTAATTTTCATACTGCCGCACCATTTTCTTTCAGGGGAAGAAGGGGCACTCCCCTGTCGGAAACTTTTGTAAATTTTCTTAATCTTAAAAATTTTGATAGGAGGTATAAAACAAGATAAATTTGAATGTTTGCAACTGGCAGGTGAAATGGACTGTTTTGATTATATATATATATATATATATATATATATATATATATATATATATATATATATATATATATATATATATATATATATATATATATATATATATATATATATATATATATATGTATATCATGTAAGATAAAAACGAAGTGCAAAAAAAAAAAAAAAAACGGGAAAAAGACAGAAAAAAGAAGAATTAAAACCGCCTTCACTTTGTTAAGTCTTTTTTTTTTCTTTGTTTTCTGCCGTGGACCATGTCAAGCCAGTGTGTCTCAGAAAGCATTTCTAATGTATAATATACATGACATAAATTATGATAGTATAATAAAGGCAAGTGAACACGGTACTTAAATGATGGTAAGACGAACCTTACTGATTATGATCTTGTAAATCGAAGACTGCCAGGAGCGATACAAGATACTACGGTATACAGGAGTGCTATTATTGATACTAAATTGATACTACCATCTAGTAATGTCTAGAGTTAGCTGAAAGCTGAAATTTCCGAAGCGCAACTACCTTTCGGGAAGTTATGACGTTGGTAGACTCCAGAATGAAAATTTGAGAGGGTTTTCAGGAACAGTAGAATATGAAATTGAAGAGTCTAAATTTGACGGTGTAGAAGACTGATGGAACAGTTTTGGGAAAATAGTCTGTGAAGTAGCAGATACTACTGCAACTCTACTTCCTAAGGGAAGAAGAGTTAGAAACACAGCTAGGAATATTACGCTTTTAGCTTGGTAGAAAAAGAGGAGCGATTTATACAAGATGCATTTCAGATAGATCAAACGAGAATAAAAGAATGTGAGGACAATAGAGAAATCATTAGAATATGAATTAAGGAGATGTGAAGTGGAGGCAGGGATAAAATTGGCGAGGATCCGGAAGATGCAGCTGAACAGCATACTAATAAAAACTTGTATTGGTATGTTAAAAAACTGAGAAGGAATAGTCAATCTGGACTTATCCTAGTCCCAGTTAAAGATGGGAAAGGACCTCTATTAGTGGCAAGGAAAGTATTAAAGAGAGATAGACCGAGCATTTTGAGAACGTGTTAAACCGCGATAAAATTACAGGAAACGATATAGAAAAGAATAAGAATTTAGTGACAATTTGCGAAATGAAGGAAGATTTATTTTGCGGGGAAAAGTTATAGATAGCACTAAAAGGATTAAAACATAACGGGGTCTCAGGTGCCGATAGAATGGCAATTGAGTTTTAGAAATTTGGCGGTTGTGAAGTTAAAGATAAATTACTGAAGATTGTGAATCATGATTTTTTTGCAAAAAGGGAAGTAACTAGCGACGTCAAGAAAACTCTAATTTAATCCCTTTATAAAAATGTTGATATGTCAATTGTAAAGGCATTCGTTTGGTTTCTGTAGGAATCAAATTGCTTTGTATTATGATACTTTTTAAACTCAGAGATGCCATAAATAAGAGCTATCAAACCCCTTAGTCCTCCGTTTTATAGATTATGTACAAGCGTTTGTTTTGGTCATAAGAAGAACTTTAGTGAATGTCTGTTTTTTTATGGTACATCATATAAATACATTAAAGTGATTAGGTCTATACACGAGAACAGTATTGCAACGGTTAAGTTTGGAGATGAGGTCAGCAGCTGGTTTCGTATTGAATAAGGAGTTAAGAAGGGTTGCGTTGTATCCTCAGTTATATGGATCAATTTCATGGACTTTATCCTTAAGAAATTCGATAGGACTATGGGAGAGCATGGAATCAAATGAAAAGGTAAAACTCTTCTAAACTTAGATAATGCAGATGATTTATCTGCCCTAGATGACAAGCTAGCAAAATGAATGATCTTCTACAGGTTTCGAGAGTTCAAGGAGCAAGAATACGTATAAAAAAAATGTTAAAAAAAATGTTAAATCGCATAGACTAGGAATAAATGAAGGTGAAGATGTGATGTTGGGAAAACGATAAGACCAACCAAAAGGATATATTTACTTACCTGAGTAGTTTTATTAGTAAAGATGGTGGATGCAGTAAAGATGTTAAAATTCGAATATCTAAGGCCCAGGGTGCTTTTTCACAGTTGAAAAAGTTTGGAAGAATAGGAAGATCATTGTCCAAACTAAAATTAGAATATTAGAAGTAAGGCCATATCCAGGGGAGGAGGGGGAGAGGTACCATGTTTGAACTCTCTCCCCTGAAATTTTTGTTCAACTCACAAAAACACAACAAAAATGCATATAAAAAAACTTCTGATGCGTTTCTTAAAGTTTTTTTTTAACTTCCTCCCCCGAAACGATCCACCCTTACCCCCACAAAATCCTGGATACGCTCGTCAGTGGAAGCTACGATGATAACAGTGGTCAAGTATGGTTGTTAAACATTGGTGCTTCGAAAGACGGAGGAGGATTTGTTAGATGTTTTCCAGAGGAGTTGTCTACGGTTGGTTTTGGGCACCCATTTAACTGACTGTAATTCAAACAGTAGGCTGTAAGAAAAATGTGGTTCTATTCCGCTCTCTAAGGCTACAACGAGAGAAAGGTTGAGATGACTAGGACACATTTTGTGAACGAAAGACGACAACCTGAAAAAGGTCCTCCTTTCGGCCATCAATGGCAGGTCAAACCAAAAGCAGGTCATCCCCAAATGGGGTGAAAAAGGTCAAAAGGAAGGATTTAAAGGGAATTAAAAGTTCTTGGAAAGGTGTAAAGAGTAAATCTTAGACAGATTAAGGAGGAAAAGGAGCGTGCGCAGGTGGGTTGGCCTCAGGTGGCTTGGTGCTGTGGTGAGTAGCTAGTAGATGCAGTAGTATGATTTATTACGTTTCCGAGCTATCTTTTCACTTCCGTGAAAGATTTCAAGAGGACATAATTATCAAGGGTTTAATCTTGAAAAGAAAAATTTGAATGTGTAAGGTCATGACACTGCACCAAAACGAATGTCAACATCCATGCAAATAAACATAAGTTTACAATTTCCTTAGCTTCAATTATCGGTGGAAGGTACCGTCTTTATTAAAATTAGAAGAGCTTGAAAGTAGGCTACACATTGTCTTAGGTTCATGCAAACAGAGCGTATTTTCTGGCAATTAGTTAATCCTGGGATTAAAAAGAGAAACATGTCAAATACTTGCTAAATGGTTTTGGCGTAATATTTCATTATAAAGAAAGCCACCACTACACAATTACAATATGTCACATATTATTTCAATCAATTCCTTGTGGTCTTTCATAAGCTAATGAAAGTAATTATCAGCAATTTGTTTTTTTTTGTTTCTATTCAGATAGCGGGAACGGAAGTGATCAATCTATAATGCTACAAAAAACCGACAGGAGCATAATTTGTTTTACCGTGAAGAAATAACAAATGCATTATAAACATAATTTTGTATAAAGGCATTATTATATAACTATTCTTGTCACACGAAATTGTAAGTACAGTGCTTGCTTAATTCTCCTTGGTAGTGGAGCGGATGTATTCCACCCGGATGATCTCACACAAAATGTTTGCCTTGTTCACGAAACATATCATTAACTTAATTACCCTTTATTATTCTCCATATAACAATTTTTCTGTAAACTTAAAAACTTTTTTTTCTGTCCAACTTTGCTACGACAAATTAGTCCAAATTCTCAGGGATTTTCAGGTAACTGGAATGCGGCCATATTTCAGGCCAAATCGGTGAAAAGTACTGGTAGAGACTCAAAAACTCTTGTTTGACTGATTAAAAATAATCAACAATACCTGTGATGCGCCCAGAGATATGTTGCACACGAAATGGTGTTGTATTGTTCACGCTTAAACGAAGTTGGCCTAAATCATACCAGGATTTATGTCTACATTGCCCCCCATTCAAAGTATTTTTATTTTTATACTGACTTATTCAAGATGGAGAGATTATCTCAAAACGGGACTATTTACATACAAGATTTGTAGATTTGCACACTACAGAGGTTTAAGCTGGTGAAATAAAACACTTCGTGGTAATACACTGTAAGTAGGCCTAAGGAGCGACCTGGCTTAATAGTAACCAAAACTCTAAAAAGCGGAATTTTTATACCAATAAATATATTAAAAGAATCGGCTTATTATGCTGATTTTAAATATAAAAGTTTCATTAAGTTTAGTCTTACCGATTAAAGGCTACGAGCCTGAAAAAATTTACCTGATTTTTGAAAAAAGGTGGAAACACCCCCTAAAAGTATTAAAATCTTAATGAAAATCATACCATCAGATTCAGCGTAACAGAAAGCCCTACTGTAGTGGTTTCAAGCTCATATATGCAAAAATGTGGAATTTTTTATTTTTTGCCAGAAGAAAGATCACAGATGCGTATTTTTTTCCAGGGGTGATCGTATCGGCCCAATGGTCCTAGAATATCGTGAGAGGACTCATTCGGACGGAAATTAAACGTTCTAGTGCCTTTTTTAAGTGACCAAAAGATTAGAGGGCAATATGGCCCCCTTCCCCACCCTTTTTCCCCAAAGTCGTCCGATCAAAAGTTTGAGATAACCATTTTGCTCATCATAGTTGAAAGGCCCAATAACCATGCCTTTGGATATAACATGACCCCCCACAGCCCCAGAGAAAGCATAAAATTTGCCCATTTTTTTACACATAGTGTTTGTTAATGTGAAGTATGTATAAATTTTCGGATGGGAGGGGTGAATTTTTTGCTGGGGGTTTTTCCACGGGGAGAAAAGTTTCCAGGGGTTGAACTTGTCAGGGGAAATTATACACTGGGGGAATTTGCCAGAATTCCTGTACAAAATTCTTTTTAAACGTTTTGCTTTCTCTTCTCCGTCTCAATTTTACGCGTGGAGTTGTTAATTTTGCTTCTTTTTAGTAAACCTACAATGACTGTTTATTTTTTAGATTTCTTTAGCACACATTCTTCCGAAACAAAATATGTGACTCTGATCATTTTGGAAGTTTCCGCAGTGCGATCAAACGTGTCTTGGAGATTCGGAACGAATCGTTTCATCCCTGATTATGGGCAATCGGAAGTCAGCTCCGAACTTGCAATTTAATCGAGAAAAAAAGTTGGCTTTGAGCGTTTATGATGAAATTTGCGCATTCAAATAATATATGGTCGATGATCTTGTCCCTAATTTGGAAAAATTTTCGACGAGGGTGGATAGAAGGTTACCTAGAGGGAAAGCATACATTCACCTTTCGATTCCTGATTAGGGTTGCCACCCCTAGTGATTTATCACTATTTCTAGTAATTTCTTATAATGCCAAAACAAGAAAATCACTAGAATCTAGTGATTTTTTTTCACAGGTAGCCAACCTTGTGCCTAAGCAGAATAGGACGAAACTTGATTGACTTAGAGTGAAACCAGATTGTAGCCCTCTAATCTTCTGATAAGGAATACCACCGTTTTTTTTTTACAATGATCAAAAGAATATACTAAGTGTGATAATAAGTTCCATATTAAAAAAGTAAACAACTTTTAAGATCCATGACTTCTTGGAGAGCAGGAGGCGTAACCAAACTGAGCAACAGAACTAAGCATATATGCAGTAATTCTTTTCGGATTGGGATATATACGGTAAAGAGAAAATGAAAAGAAATTACCTTGAGTAGACTTTGCGCTCTTTCTTCGTCAACTACTGAATCCTGAGTTTCGACTCTTTCCTTGTATCTGTTTTTTCTTGCCGTCGGCGAGGCCTCCTTATAGATAAAAATTAGACATAAATTTCAGAGTAAAATAAAAATAAAACCCATAAATTAGGAATAAAATCAGATATTCAATACTTCTAAAACAGTTTCCTAATTACTGCTTGGGTTTTATTCAGGCGCGGATCCAAGATTTTTTTCGGGGGGGGGGGGGGTTACTAATTTTTGACTCAGTTTTCGACTAATTTTACTGATTTTTACCTAGGTTTTACTAATTTTCGACTCGTTCAAAAATTTCGGGGGGGGGGGGGTTCAAACCGGGTAACCCCCCCTTGATACGGCCTTGGTTTTATTCTTCTCTTGATTTTCATTTTCAAATACAGCTCGTCATTTTACATATTCGTTGAAAAGACATGTCTATACCAGTAATGATATTATTTTGACCTATAACCAAGGCCGTATCCAGAGAGATACAGGGTTTGAATCCCTCCCCAAAATTTCTGTCTGACTCAAAAATTTTTTGAACAAAAATCCTGGATATCCCCTTGCCTATAACCGAATTTTCCATTAGCAATCATTGTAATGATTCATTATAATTATCCAAATTCTCCATTAAATGAAAATAAGACATGTCATTATTCTCATAAACACCACACTTCGCGAACCTACTAATAATTTAAGGGTTTGAATCTATTCGGTTATGGACCCTTTTGAAAATTATCCTCACAAACATGATAAGTTGCTCCCCTACCCAATGCACTAGTCAGGATTTCCAATCGAAGGAGTTATTTTTTGGAGGGCGGGGGGGGGGGTACAAAACAACTTTTAAAAACACATCAACAATTTGTTTATATGCATTTTTTTTTAAGTTTATACGAGTCAGACAAAAATCTCGGGGGCTAACCTCCCCTAGATACGGCCAGGCCCCTACCAATAAAAAAGAGAAAAACAAACATTGCAAAAATAAACATTACTTCAAAATACAAAAGATCGGTCAAGTGTATTGGTCAAGGATTGGTCATGTCAAAAAAGCTTTTTGCGCGAGGTCGGGTAAGTTGTGTAAATTATTATTAAAATTAATGAATAATAACAATTAATTGCTAACTACGCGCATTTGCTAATAATCATTTAGTTCATTATCTCGTACAATGTACCATACAATAAGTCACTTTATTTCATTGAAATACTGAGACTTAAATGCTTAATTTTCGAAATTCCCTGGAATAGTAATGAGGCAGTCATTTCCCACCCCCTTGGCATTTGGAGCCGTTGTAAAATAGCTCAAAACTGTTTATTCTTCTTACATCTTTTTAAAAATAAAATTTTAATATTTTATTACAATTCCAATTTGTTTCATGTTAATTCTGTTAGCGTCACAGGGGAGGGGGGATTAGATATAATTCTGGTGCTTGAACCCCAATTTACTACTGTAGATCCTCAACTGCTGCTACTTAGGTCCCCTACATTGTTATTGTACTATTTATTTTAATGCTAATGGAAATACATAAATCACGCACATGCAAAAAGAAATCTCCAAAAGAAAATTTAGGTACCTGTGCATTATATTCTACACAGTGCTATAGACTGTAGAAGGAAATACTACAGGAAACCAGTCAAACGGGTGTTTGCAAGGTATAAATGGATCGCAAAGCGTGATTTCTTATTGCGTTTACAATAATTAAACTGTTGTTTTCTGGGGTTTAGGGGGGGGAGGTACCTAGGTTAGGTTAGGCTACGTATTTAATATATGCTTCATGGGGGGGGGGGCTTTATTAGGGGGCTACTGCACATTAGGGGGGTCTTTACCCCCCCCCCCTAATGTGCAAACATATAGCCCAAATTTGTTTCTAAATTATTATATTTTCATCCTATTTTATTTCATTAGCATTAACCAAACTTGACCTCTTTCGTGTGTAAGTCTATAGCGCTATGTAGGATATAATGCACAAGTACCTAAATTACTGCTGGTTCTGGCTTTGATCTTTTTCTAATTTCTTGTATTTGAATACAAATAACGTTCAGATGATCCTTTTACAATGGCTGTAGCCGAATACTACTACTACTACTACTAACAACTCAACGCAGCACCAAGCCGTTTGAGGCCAACACAGCTACGTACGCTCCTACTCCATCCCAATCTATTCAAAGCCTTCCTGTTTACAACTTCCCAGAAAGTTCACATTTCCTTTAAATCTTTCTTTTGACATCCTCCCACCCCAACCACGGACGACCCTTTTTCCGCTAACCCCTAGACGGTTGGCCAAAAAGGACATTCTTTGGCAATCTATCATCCTTCATCCAAAGAACGTGCTTTAGCCATATCAACCTTTCTCTCATTATAGCCCTAGAAAGCAGGACTGAATCGCACTTTTTGTACAGACTACTGTTTGAAATACGACCCGTCAGTCGGGTACTCAGAACAAACCGTGGACAATTTCTCTGGAAAACATCCAGCAATTCTTCATCCGCTTTTCGGAGCGCCCATACTTTAGAGCCATATTTGACTTCTGTCATCACTGTAGCTTCCAACATTCTAATCTAGGTTTGCAGACCTATAATCCTATTCTTCCAAACTTTTTTTTTAACTCTGAAAAACAGCCTTAGCCTTGGCTATTCTACTTTTAACATCTTCACTGCTCTCACCGTCTTTACTAATATTTAATTAATAAAACTTTTTCCACAAAATAAGTTTTTCAAAAAAAAGTAAAGAACTCCATTAAACCAAAAATCAACAATATAAGAATACCAAGCATACAACTACCACAAATCAGTATCAATAAATAAATGGAAGCCAAAACAAACAGAAATTAAAATAAATAACAGAGTCAAACTCAAAATGAGTGGAAATTAATATGAGCAGGGTTCTAAATTATGCTTTCTAAAAGCCAGAATATAATTTGTACCTTTCTGAAAAAATTCAAATGAATTTACTGAAAAAAATGTGCATTGTCAGTTTAATATGCATGTGCTAATATTTATTCCTTAAAATCTTAATTAATTTCTGGTTTCTTAAAGTTATAAAAGTGAAAACATTTAAAGGAATTGTTTTTCAGTAAAGTAAAAAATATATTCTGGCCTTTAGAAAGCATAGGGGTTTGGAACCCTGCTCATATTAATTTCCATTCTTTTTGAGTTTGACTCTGTTATTTATTTTAATTTCTGTTTGTTTTGGGTTTCATTTATTTATTGATACTGATTTGTGGTAGTTGTATGCTTAGTAGACTATTTGATTCTTTTTTGTTCATTTTTGGTTTAATGGAGTTCTTTACGTTTTTTGAAAAAACTTATTTTGTGAAAAAGTTTAAAAAAAATTAATTTCTGTTCCTTTTATATTGACATAGTCTTTTTCAGGGAGAAAGACTGAATCTCTTCTAAAGTTAAACAACCATCCCTTCCATAAAAACCTTAAATACCCCCTGGGCATAGCTTATAACCCTTGCCCCTAATCTCTGGGGTTTGTTCCAACCCCAAAAGCCTTGGCTATCTCAAAATTTCCATTAGTTGCATTTCGTAACAATACGACGTGTGTGTTTGGGGGGTGGGTGGGTAGCTGCCCTCCGATCACTTATGACTCTTAAAAAGAGCACTAGAGCGTCTGATTACCAATCCAATGAGCTTCCTCCGAAGTTTTTATGACCACGCTTTCTATAAAAACCTTATATGTCCCCAGTGCATAACTTACAATCCTTGCCCCGAGGGCTGAAGGGATTTGTTATCCTCAAAGACATAAGTTTCCAGACCTTTATGATACGTTGAACAAAATGTCTATATAAAACTTTTGATTGGAAGTGTCTGGAGAAATGATGGACATGGGGGGGGGGGAGCACTTGCCCTCTGATCACTTTCGACTAACGAAGAAGGCACTAGTCCTCTCAATTTCCAATCAAATGAGCCCCTTTTGAAGCTTCTGAAACAAAAATTTCTATAAAAAACCTTATATGCCGCAAGGGCATAACTTACGACCTTTGTCCTGAGGGCTATGGGGGGAGGGTTGTCATCCTCATACATAATTTCCAACTACCTATCAACTACGTTAAACAAAATGGCCATATCAAAATGTTGATTGAAAATGTTTGGGGAAATAATGGGCGTGGGGGGGGGACGGGAAGTGATTCTCCCTCCGATTACTTTCGACTATTAAAAAGGGCAATAGCTCTCTCAATTTTCAAAAGAATGAGTCCTTTTTGAAGTTGTTACGACAACGCTTTCTATAAAAACATTATATGCCCCCAGGGCATAACTTATAACCTTAGCCCTAAGGGTTGTGGGGGTTTGTAATACTCAAAAACATAATTTCCGGACCCTTCAACTACGTTCAACAAAATGGCTATATAAAATGTTGATCGGAAGTGTTCGGGGAAATGATGGGCGTGGGGGGGGGGGGTCGACATATATTTCGGCTTGAAAATGACAATTCATGAATTTCATGGCCAGGTTGACCGCTATGCAGAAAATAATTTGAAACTTTGTTCGTGAGGCCCGAAAATGGGCCCAAACTTTGTACGTCTCTGATCAGTTTGTAACTGACAAGGAAGATAGACTGGACCAGACACGCGTCAATAAAAACAAATTTATTGTGAGAATAGGTTGCATCAATATGTGGAGATAAAACTGGGATAACAATCTTTTCTTTCTCAGATTGGCTTAAAGGCACATATGTGGATAGAGACAAGGGGACCTAAATAACAACATAAACTATGCAACAAAGTCGTTGTATTAATTCAAGACGCCCAAAATAGGCCAAAATTTGTTTTGTCTTCGATCGGCAATTAATTTAGCGGGCATATATATTGTCCACTCAATTTCTAATCGAATGAGCCGTTTTTGAAGTTTCTACAACAATGCTTTCTATAAAAAAAATATACCCCAAGGGCATAACTTACAACCTTAGCCCTGAGCTCTGTGGGGGGTTGTCATACTCAAAAACGTAATTTCCGGACATCTCAACTACGTTCAACAAAATGGCTATATAAAAATATAGATCGGAAGTGTCCTGGGAAATGATAGGCGTGACGGGGATGCATTGGCCCTCCGATCGCTTTTGACTATTAATAAGGGAACTAGCCCTCTCAATTCCCAATTGAATGAGCCCTTTTTGAAGTTTCTACGACAACGCTTTCAATAAAAACCTTACATTCGCCCAGGGCATAGCTCACAACCTTTGCCCTGAGGGGTGTGGGGGGTTTGTCATACTAAAAGACATAATTTCCGGACCTTTCAACTACGTTGAACAAAATGCCAATCTCAATTTCCCGAACAATAAACTACGTTGAACAAAATGGATATCTCAAAATTTTGACTGGATGTGTTTGGGGAAATGGCGGGCGTGAGAGCTGGTTTACTTGCCATTCAATCACTTTCTACTATTAAAAAGGGCACTAGCCCTTTGAATTTCCAATTGAATGAGCCCTTTTGAAGTTTCTATGACAACGATTTCAATAAAAATCTTATATGCCCCCAGGGCATAGCTTACAACCCTTGCCCTGAGGGCTGTGCGGGGAGTATTCTCCTCAAAGACATACTTTCAAGATCATTTCAACTACGTTGAACTAAATGGCCATCTCAAAGTTTTAATTGGATGTGTTTGGGGAAATGGTGGGCGTGGAAGGGGTGTTAGTTGCCTTCCAGTCACTTTCGACTATTATAAAGGGCAAAAGCCCTTTCAATTTCCAATTGAGTAAGTCCTTTTTGAAGTATCTACGACAACTCCTTCGACACGAAGTGTCCTGGTCTAAAGAAAAAACATATAAACAAATAATTCATTGTGCCAACATCGTTCTTTACCTAGTCAGCGCTATTGCGATGCATATGATATTACAAAGGTAAATGAAGCTGTCCACCAGATCAATCTTTTCGGTACCCAACGTCACCTTTTCACCTTCACTTATTCCTAGTCTTTGTGACTTACTCTTCTTAACATTAATTTTCAAACCTATTCTAGCACCCTGAACTCACAAAACCTCTATAAGTTCATTCATTTTGCTCACACTTTCATCTAGGATGCTTAAATCATCAGAATAATCTAAGTCCAGGAGATTTTTTCCTCCCCATGTGATTCCGTGGTCTCCCATTGCCTTTCATGTGCTCTATAAGACAAGGCCCATCAAAATGATCCATATAAAAGGAGATAAAACACAACCCTGCTTAACTCCTGAATTAACATGAGACCAGATGCTAACCTCATTTCCTACCTTAACAGCAGCAGCGTTATTCTCGTACATAGCGCTAATCACTTTAACGTATTTCTCTGTTATACCAGACAAGGATAAGAAGTTCAATGAAAGCTCTTCTATCAACAGAATCGAACGCTTGTCTATAAAACAAAAGACTAAAGGTGTTTGATAACTCATGCCCTTCTCGATTATTAACCTAGGAGTGAAAATTTCGTCGACCCATCCTCTATCTATTCTAAAACCACATTTCTTCTCTTACAACTTTGTCTACAGCATCTCTCAGTCTAAAAAGTATCATATTACTAAGTAATTTACTATATTACTAAGAGACCAGACTAATGCCTTGATAATTATCACACTCACTTTTATTGCCTTTCTCATACAGTGGTTTAATTAAGGTTTTTCCAAAATCACTAGGTTAACCTCTTTTAGAAAATCATATTAATGATCTTCAGTAACTTATTTCTAACCTCAGAGCCACCATATTTAAGAAACTCATGTACCACACTATCAGCACCTGGAGCCTTATTAGTTTTTGATCCTTTTAGTACTGTCGCTAATTCCTCCTCACAAAACAAATCTTCCTTCACATCGAAGGTATCACATAGCTTTTTCATTTTCATCTATATCTTTTCCAGGACTCTACCTCGGTTTAGAACATTCTCAAAATGTTCTGCCTATCTCTCTTTAACTCTTTCCTTTATTACTAATTGTGGCCCCGTTCCTATCTTTAATTGGGACAAGTCCGGATTGACTACTCCCTATCAATTTATTAATATACCACGTACAATATTTAACTATTATGCCGTCTAGCTGCATCTTTAAATCTCTTAGGCAATTTATATTTCTTTTGTTTTCATATGATCTATCACTCAGATAATTCTTGTACAAGTCCCTTCTCTTCTCTATTAAACATAAAGCTTTGCACTAATATTCCTAGCTGCGCTACTAACTTTCTTCCCTAAGACACAATAAGCAACTTCACAAATTTTTTTCCTAAAATTATTCCATCGATCTTCCACATTTTCAAATTTTAAACTCTCGAATTTAGTATTCAACTGTTCATGGAAAGTTTCACTCAAATTCTCATCCTGGAGTCAACCAACATCATAATTTTCCGGGAATTTTTAATCCTTCCCAAATTTCAGCTTCAAATTAACCCTAGACACTACTAGATGGTGATCTTTAGTCTTAACATCAATAACAGCACTGCTATATACCCTAGTATCTTGTATTGATCCTACCCGTCTTCGGTTTACAATAACATAATCAATAAGGTGTGCTGTCTTGCCATCACGTGAATACCATGTTAACTTATGGACCATTGTATGATATGACCAAACAACGTATTGGTTATAACTAGATTGTTATACGTACAACATTGCAGCAGTTTGTACCCATTACTGTTTTCTTTTCCTACACCAACTTCGCCTAGACTAGGATACCATCTATCCCCATTTCTGCCGACCTGGGCATTAAAATCTCCTAATAAAACACCGCATTTCTACCTGGGACCCTGTCTATTTGCTCCTGTAACTGTAAGAAAAATTCATCCAAGTCACTAGTATCTCCGTCAATCGGTTCTACAGGGGCATATGCTGCTTTAACTGATACCCTGATCTTTTTAGTCATAAAATGAGCAATAAGTATTCTATTATTAATACCTTCCCAGCCTAAACAAGATTTAGCAGCGTCCTTATTCATCATGAGCCCCACTCCCTGCCTATGTACCCCAGGCAAGTACGCAGGAATTTGCTTCGGGGGGGGGGGGGGGCCAATTTGTTTCGGGGAGGGGGGCCAAATCCTTCAAACCCATTATTCTGTGAGAAAAATCAGAAAATTATGGGAAGAGGAAAAAAATCGTGAGATTTCGGGGGGGGGCGGATGCCCCCCCCCCCGGCGTACGTCCCTGATGTACCCCATCCTTTTTCCTGAGTAAATAAATTCTATATTGCCTATTTTCATGCTTCCTACCCCTGGGATATGAGTTTCTGAAACTCCTAATAAGTCGAGTTCGAATCGTCTGAATTCGTCAGTCAAATGTCAATACAATTATTTTTTTTTAACGTGGTTACATTCCAAGTTCTAGTTTTCATATTCTATAAATCATTGAAATTATTTTTGCCTCAGGAAATGCAATGGTCCCGGATACCAGCACAGGATGGGGACCAACACATATTCTCAAGTCTACACCGAAGCGCTTAAGCCGGCTTAGAACCGGACAGCAAGAAGTTCATGAGCCCTCCAGTATGAATGGAGGCTTTGAGCAATACTGGGCCCATCTCGGGCACAACATGGTTTTCAGCACTTGGCGATGCTCCTCTATCAACAAGAGTCAAAATCATGCACAGACAGTCTCAAGCCTATTACCTCCGACTCATTATACATCCATGCCTACAAAAATTTTTCTACTACGGGGAGGCAACCCATAGTAGATAAATTAGCTAGGAAGAGGTTTTTCAGCCCGAAAACACCCGCCAAAATGGACCAAGACTAGAATAATTATCCACTGATCAGAATCCCATGTGAATACTGTGTCGTTTACTAGGCTATAATTTCCTCGAGGGGCGCCACTTCTCAAGTGGGAATAGAGTTGATCACAAGGTCCCCAGCCTTGTAGGTACCCCGAAAGGGTCGATGCAGCCCTTTGAGAAGCTGCTGTCCATAGATCTGGATCTTACGCGCAGTTGTCCTCCTAGAGAGGATCCTCCCACTATGGTGCTTCGAACTTTTTATATTAGTCCTAATTTCTAAGAAGCTTTCTTATGCCTATGTAATATTAAAATTCAATCAAGTACATTGGCGAAAAAACCAATAAAAAGAAAAAAAACGACAAGCTCAGAATGGCTTTGAAAATCTAAGGTAATTAGTTTAAAATTGAGAGGAATGCTATAACAGCAATGCTAAATAGAACGCATTCGGAAAATGGATACCTTTGTTTGACCTTTTTCCAAGGTGCTATCGTCTCTTCTATTAGGATATTCACATAACCGAAAAGTAGGGCTAGAATAGTTCTCTTCTTCTTTCCAACTTTTCTCAGCAAATGAATAATTAGAAGCTATGCCACTTTCGTCAGTTGCGACACTTCTACCATCAAATTCGCTCTCCTTTAATACTTTGTTTTCAACTGAATATCTCCGCATCAAATTCTCATCAATAACTATTGAAGGAATTATGCTAAATACTCCTTTATAAAAAATAATGAGTTTTTCTAAATGGTGTTTAAGATGCTTAGCAAATTCATTTTTCAGTGGACCATCTTCCTCTGCATTTACAGAATCTTCTCCAGCAACAGTTCGAACCTCGTGTAACACAAGCTCAATAAGTAGACTGAATTTTGAGGACCAGGACATTTCAGCCTGTTTATAACAATTAGCCGCACGATCTAGGCAACCAACTTTCTGCAATAAAAACTTCAGCCCAGGCCTGCTGTCGAAAAGAAGACTGGACATAAATGATAAATCTACACTTTCTAATAACAAATACAGCTGCGACTTGGACAATTTGACAGGGTTTCTAGAACTTGGATTTAATGTCAATAAATCTTCAAGTTGCGCAGACCTGAAAAAAAAAACACACATGGATTAGGTCACAAGCAGGAAAAAAATATTAACCCTAAAACTTTCCCCAATAAACCATTAATTTGGCAGCGTAGTTCAAATAAGTTACTCCCTTGTCTGTCTTATTCAGCTTTATAGCTGTAACGAATCAAAGAGAACACCCCCCCCATGGTTAGACTAAAGTAAACTATCATCCTGAAGAGCAGATCAAATTTGCGCTTAAAAACGGATTCTTTTTTCGCTGTTTCAGGCATCATTCCACTTAAGAATCTTTGATAACCCTCGCCCGCCTCTAAGAAAATAGAACTGTGTTAAACTGTATCCGTATCCTTGCTTTCTTTGAATGCACTCCTTTTTAGAAATTCAACAAAACTGCTGATACAAGTTAGGGTGAAACAAGACATTGATAAATACGATCTGCACATAGAAATCTCAAGGGTCTTTAAAAGATCTACTATTTTCTTTTGATTAAAAAAAGAAGATTCTCAAGGATCATCAAGTGTTGAGATATTGCGCGCTCTTCTAACATACAGTGGTGCGAACTCACTAAAATTTCAGAGGGGAGAAGGTTAAAATGTATTTTTTAGATCTAGGAGTGGGGGAACTTTTTTTCAATGAAAATATCAAAAAGGGTATTTTTCAATGAAACTATAAAAAAAAGTAGTAGCCTAGTATGTACATAATCCCTTTCGATCAGTTAAACATCCCCTCATCATGCCCTGGAAGCTTCAACTTAGTACGTTAAGCATTTTCTAAGATAGTGCTGATGTACCCTTTGGACAACTGGTATGTGCATAGTGTGTTTTAATTTAGTTCACCCTAATATCCTTAGCATTAGCAGTTGTCACCCTAGAAATATTAGTTGCAATATAATAGTAGTAATGGTTGTGGTAGTAGTAGTAGTAGTTATATTAGGAGTAGTAGTAACAGTAAAACCAGTTGTAGCAAGCACCTATTACCTTTTGGTCAGGTGAACATGCCGTCATCATACCCTGGAAGTTCCAACTTAGTACGTTAAGGCGTTCCTAAGATATTGCTGACGTGCCCTTGTGACAAGCGGCATTCATATAGTGTTTTGATTTAGTTAAACTTTCCCCTTTACGTTTTCACCTTAATAGCCACAGCCTTAGTAGTAGTTACCTAAGAAATAGTACTTGTAAAAGCAGTAGCAGTTGTGGTTGTGGTAGGAGTAATAGTAGTAACGTACATGCATTGCCTTTTGGTCCATTGATCATATCACTCATCATTCCCCGAAAGCTAAAACTTAATACAGTCCTTCTGAGATACTCCCTTTTAACAACCCGCAAGAACACAATGTGTTTTGATTATGTTCAACACTACCCTCAACATTCCCTGGAAGATTCACCTGAGTGATGTTGGCCTTTTTCATAGGCAGCGCAATAGCTCTGTCTAAGTAAAGAACGATGTGGGCACAATGTATTCTTTATCTTTTAGACCAGGGCACTTCGTATCCAACGAGTGGTCATAGAAACTTCAAAAAGGGCTCATTCGACTGGAAACTGTAAGGGTTTGTGCCCTTTTTAACAGTCGAAAGCGATTGGAGGAAAACTAACACCCCTCTCACACCTACCATTTCCCCAAACACATCCAATAAACATTTTGGATAGCCATATTGCTTGCCGTAGTTTGGATAGCCATTTTGCTTGCGCAATAGCTCTGTCTAAGTAAAGAACGATGTGGGCAAAATGTATTCTTTATCTTTTAGACCAGGGCACTTCGTATCCAACGAGTTGTCATAGAAACTTCAAAAAGGGCTCATTCGACTGGAAATTGTCAGGGTTTGTGCCCTTTTTAACAGTCGAAAGCGATTGGAGGAAAACTAACACCCCTCTCACACCTACCATTTCCCCAAACACATCCAATAAACATTTTGGATAGCCATATTGCTTGCCGTAGTTGAAAGGTCCAGAAATTTTGTCTTTGAGGATGACACTCCCCCCAGAACCCTCAGGGCAAGGGTTGTAAGCTATGCCCTGGGGGAACATAAGGTTTTCATAAAAAGCTTTTTTGTCGTAGAAATTTCAAAAAGGACTCATTCGATCGGAAATTGAAAGGGCTAGTGCCCTTTTTAATAGTTAAAAGTGATTGGAGGGCAACTAGTCTCCCTCTGACGCCCAGCATTTCTTCAAACACATCCAATCAAAATTGTGAGATAGCCATTTTGTTCAACGTAGTTGAAAGGTCCCAAAATTATGTCTTTGAGGATGAAACTCTCCCCACAGACCTCAGAGCAAGGGTTGTAAGTTATGCCCAGGGGCATATAAGGTATTTATAGAAAGCGTTGTCGTAGAACCTTCAAAAAGGGCTCATGCGACAATGACAATAACAAATGTTAAATATTACGAGGGGGCATCAGGATTTTAGAAATGCCTAGGTGGGACATGATCCAAAATCGGTTGGGAAACACTGTTCTAGTGCAAAAGACTAAAAGATTCGGAATGCAAAAAAAAACAAGAAAAAAAAAAGAAGTGTGACTTATATTTCGTCTCTCCAATCGGCTTGAAAATGAAAATTCATGAATTTCATAACCAGGTTGACCCCTATGCAGAAAATAATTTGAAAATTTTTTGGGCTGCATTGGTTAGTGACGCCCGAAAATGGGCCCGAACTTTTTACGTCTCTGATCGGTTTGTAACTTACAGGGAAGGTAGACTGGGCCAGGCAGACGTCAATGAAAACAAATTTATTTTGGGAATGGGTTGCAACAATATGTGGAGATTAAACTGGGCCAACAATCTTTTCTTTCTCAGGATTGGCTTAGAGGCACATATGTAGACAGAGACAAGGGGGCCTAAATAACGACACAAACTATGTAATAGAGTCGCTGTATTAATTCAAGACGCCCAAAATAGGCCAAAATTTGTTCTGTCTCCGATGGGCAATTAATTTAGAGGGCATGTATATTGCCCACTAATGCATCTTCGTATTAGCTTCGCCCATACGAACCTAATACGAAACAAAATATTTAAATAAGGATCGTGTCAATTCATGAGCCCCAAAAGTGGCATAACTTTATTTTCTCCAACCGGCGTGGATCTTTGAGGGCAAGTAGACCGGACCTAGAAAAAGGGGACCTTAAGGAGGACAACATACTTTGAAAGGAAAATATGGTCTTATCAATTTTAGCACGAAAAAAAACTTTGTTTTTTTGGCCTGATTCACTTTAACATTTCAGACCATGTAAAGACCTCAATCTGGCTGCAATAACAAGTAACATTCTTTTTCTTTTAATTATAAAAAACAAGTTTTTTTTCAATTGAAAGTAATTATAAGGGGGTTCGCCCCCTCGTTAATACCTCGTTCTTTACGCTAAAGTTCGAATTTTTTTCCAATTCTTTAAGAATGACCCCTGAATCACAAAGGCCGTTTAATTAGAACAAATAGCCGCTATGAAAGTACTAAAAAAACTTTAGCGTAAAGATCGAGGTATTGACTAGGGTGCGAACCCCCTCATATACGTAATAATTTCTGTTTGTTTTAAGCTAGACGCAAATAGTGACGAAGAACACACTGCCTTTCCATAATAAACAAATAAGTAGAACAACAGGGAAATTTTTATATAAGACAGTGGAACGCAACTTTAAATGAATATTTTGACTCTATATCCAACGGCCGTCCTCAGAAAAACAGACCAAGAGAATAAAAACAATATGAAAGAAACTTACATTAAAATTCACTCATTAAAACTAAAAGGTTTTTTAAAAAATGTTTTAAAACATCCCTAATATCATTACTTCAAGGAAGTTCAACCAGGAGTGGTACTCCAAACGAAGTGGACAGAGGACAATTCATTCAGATGGAATTAAAATACTTACAGACAAGATTTTAAAGCTAATCTCGCCTTCTTAGCAGCTAACCTAGATGGTCTATCTATAATAGGTTGACTGGAGTTAGTTACTGGTTTTTTAATATAATTAGTTAAATCATTTTTAATTAGATTTGTGTAAAGGGCATTAAGTGAATATTCCCCCAAATCTCTATTTAAAGAAATATTACTATTTATTTTGATTTTAATTTCAATTGCCTCACGAACAACCTGTTTTGTGCCTAAATCATTGCTAATAAGGCAAGTTTCTTCAAAAAGCATTTTATGACTAGGGTTATCATATATGTGACTGCTTAAAGCCGAATCGAAGGAAATATTTGTACTATTAGAATTTAAAGCTTTAGTTATGTCATCTTTGTGTTGTTGCGGGCGTTTTTCTAAATTTTGAAGGGTTCTACCAACATAAAAATGGCCACAGTCACAAGGTATTTGATAAACCCCTCTTTGGCGAGTAACTGGGGTTATATCTTTACCAGAATTTAAGAAATTCATGATTTTAAAATTATTTGTAAATACGACATAAAAATTATTTTGTGCGCAAATTTTTTTAAACTTGTAGTGACTTTTGGAATATATGGAAGGTAAATTATATTTGAGGGCTTGACGGGAACTTCACATTGCAAAAGACCCTTAACTTACGGGAGTGTCTTGCCAATCTTCGGCTAATTGTATTGTTAATAAAGACAATAGGATAACCGTTTCCAAAAAGTATGTCTCTAATAAAATCTAGTTCATCTGTGATTTAAGATTCAGAGCAAATGTTTAAGGCACGGTCAACAAGAGATGTAACAACACCTCTTTGAACTTGTGGGGGTTGATTGGATTTAAAATGTAGATATTTGTTCTTTTTTGAGGGTTTTCTGTAAATTGTAAAATTCAGTTTATCAATGTCGCGAATAATTTAAACATCCAGAAACGGTAATTTATTTGCATTTTCAATTTCTAAGGTAAATTGTAAATTTCGGTCATATGTATTAAGGTGATCTAGCAAGCCCCTAAGTTCATTTTCCCCATAATTCCAGAGCGGTATTACATCATCCATATAACGCCCCCAATATACATGTTTTAAAAAATAAAAATTTAAGGCCCAATTTTCAAGATGTTCTACATAAATGTTCGCTAGTAACCCGGATAGCGGTGCACCCATAGGGAGACCATTTTTTGTTGATAAAAAGAATTACAGAACTGAAAATACATTGAATACTTATTACAAATTTTGAATAGGGACATTAAAACCTCACGGTCTATTCCTGTTGTGGAATCTTCAATTAAACAATAGTTTTCTTCTATTTTATTTTTTAATAACTGCTCAAGTATTGCTATACCGATATTTGTGCGCATAGAAACTATGTCAAAACTACTTACCATTGTATTTTCTGAAATGCTTGCACTTTTAAGTTTTTCTACTAAATCTACCGAATTACATATGTACGATTTTTGGGAATAAAGTAACGGTTTGAAGGCTGTACATAACCACCTTCCAATATTGGAAGCAGGGGCTTTCGTACATGCTACAATTGGCCTTAAGGGAATACCTTGCTTGTGCAATTTTGGTAAACCGTAAAACTTTGGGCAAAAGCTACCTCGGGGGAGAAATTTATAATACAATTGTGGGGTGATTTTGCCATTTTGTTTTAGAAATTCTTTAGTTCGGTTATAATTTTATTCGCAAACTTATTAGTATGGTCGTGAGTCATGGAAGTATATGTATTTGTGTCATTTAAGTGTGAATAAATTTTATTGTCGTAATCTAAGGTATCCATGACTAGAAGTAAATTTCCCTTGTCTGCTTTAGTAATTACAATTGAAGAGTCTGCGAAGATTAGACAAAATTTTCATGTCGTGCAAAATTTCTGGTGTCAAATTAGTATGAGATGTAACTTTTTTTTGTCTGCCGTAAAGTGTATTAATAAAACAAGACCTCACTTCATCTGGGTTAGAAATGGATGTGTAGTGTTTGTGCAAAGATGATTCTAAGGAGGAAACAATATCTGCCACAGGAACTTGTTTTGGTGGAAAAGAAAATTTTGGACCTTTTTCAAGAGTTTGGATTTCCTTAGGTTCAAGAGCTCTAGAGGAGAGATTAACAATAGCAGGTCCAGGAGTAAACCTAGGGGTATAAACACGATGATTCATCGAAGATTCATACCTTAGACATTCCAATTTCTTATAAAGACGTTCTCTAGACAAACGAAAATCGTGACTAAATGAATTCCTTTCCAATCTTACAACCTCAGAATAATCAACCGTGGATGGGTTTTCGCATAAAAATTTTTTAACAGATTTTCTTTCTGAGGAAATAATATTTCGTTTTTGTTTTTTTTCCTTAATAATGTGGACTAGAGTTTTTAAATGTAATGTGTGCGCGAATTGCGCTTCTTTCCGGGTATTTAAATGCAATTTATATCTTAAAGACTTAGGAATGAGATTTTCATTTCTACAAGATTCTAAAAACTTTTGTTGATTGATAATATTAGCATGTTTTTTGCCTAAACTAATAAAATAAAAGATATCATAAGTCAACTGCTCCCCGTAAGCTAGACGCAAATAGTGACGAAAAACACACTGTATTTCCATAATAATCAAATAATTAGAAAAACAGGGAAATTTTTATATAAGACAGTGGAACGTAACTTTAAATGAATGTTTCGACCCTATATTCAGCGGCCGTCCTCAGCAAAACAGCCGAAGAGAATAAAAACAATATGAAATAAACTTACATTAAAATTCACTCATTAAAACTAAAAGGTTTTTAAAAAAATGTTTTAAAACAGCCCTAATATCATTACTTCAAGGAAGTTCAACCAGGAGTGGTACTCCAAACGAAGTGGACAGAGGACAATTCATTCAGATGGAATTAAAATACTTGCAGACAAGATTTTAAAGCTAACCTCGCCTTCTTGGCAGCTAACCTAGATGGTCTATTTGTAATAGATTGACTGGAGTTATTTATTGTTTTTTTAATATAAATAGATAAATCCTTTTTAATTAGATTTGTGTTTAGGGCATTAAGTGAATATTCCCCCAAATTTCTATTTAAAGAAATATTACTCTTAATTTTGATTTTAATTTCAATTGCCTCACGAACAACCTGTTTTATGCCTAAATCATTGCTAATAAGGCAAGTTTCTTCAAAAAGCATTTTATGACTAGGGTTATCATATATGTGACTGCTTAAAGCCGAATCGAAGGAAATATTTGTACTATTAGAATTTAAAGCTTTAGTTATGTCATCTTTGTGTTGTTGCAGGCGTTTTTCTAAAATTTTATTGGTTATAACAACAAAAAAGTTGCCACACTCACACGGAATTTGATAAAACCCACAATTGCGAGTAAATGGGGTTAAATCTTTACCAGAATTTAAGAAATTCATTATTTTGAAATTATTTATAAATACGACATAAAAATTTTTTTGTGTGCAACCTTTTTTTAAACTTGTAGTGACTTTTGGAATATATGGAAGGTAAATTATATTTGAAGGCTTGACGGAAACTTCACTTTACAAAAGACACTTAACTTTACGGGAGTTTCTTGCCAATCTTCGGCTAATTGTATTCTTAATAAAGACAATAGGATAAACGTTTCCAAAAAGTATGTCTCTAATAAAATTTAGTTCGTCTGCGATGTAAGATTCAGAGCAAATGTTTAAGGCACGGTCAACAAGAGATGTAACAACACCTCTTTTAACTTGTGGGGGTGATTGGATTTAAAATGTAGATATCTGTTATTTTGTGTGGGTTTTCTGTAAATTGTAAAATTCAGTTTATCAATGTCGCGAATAATTAAAACATCCAGAAACGGTAATTTATTTGCATTTTCAATTTCTAAGGTAAATTGTAAATTTCGGTCATATGTATTAAGGTGATCTAGAAAGCCCCAAAGTTCATTTTCCCCATAATTCCAGAGCGATATTACATCATCCATATAACGCCCCTAATAGACATGTTTTAAAAAATATGAATTTAAAGCCCAATTTCAAAATGTTGTGCATAAATGTTCGCTAGTAACCTGGATAGCGGTGCTCCCATAGGGAGACCATTCTTTTGTTGATTAAAAAGAAGTAAGGAACTGAAAATACATTGAATACTTATTACAAATTTTGAATAGGGACATTAAAACCTCACGGTCTATTCCTGTTGTGGAATCTTCAATTAAATGATAATTTTCTTCTATTTTATTTTTTAATAACTGATCAGATATTGCTATACCAATATTTGTGTGCATAGAAACTATGTCAAAACTACTTACCATTGTATTTTCTGATATGCTTGCACTTTTAAGTCTTTCTACTAAATCTACCAAATTAAGTAAGTGACATTTTTTGGAAGAAAATAACGGATTGAAGGCTGTGCATAACCACTTTCCAATATTGGAAACAGGGGTTTTCATACATGCTACAATTGGCCTTAAGGGAATACCTTGCTTGTGTAATTCCAGTAAACCGTAAAACTTTGGGCAAAAGCTACCTCAGGGGAGAAATTCATAATATAATTGTGGGGTGATTTTGCCATTTTGTTTTAGAAATTCTTTAGTTCGGTTATAATTTTATTCGCAAACTTATTAGTATGGTCGTGAGTCATGGAAGTATATGTATTTGTGTCATTTAAGTGTGAATAAATCTTATTGTCGTAATCTAAGGTATCTATGACTAGAAGTGAATTTCCCTTGTCTGCTTTAGTAATTACAATTGAAGAGTCTGCGAAGATTAGACAAAATTTTCATGTCGTGCAAAATTTCTGGTGTCAAATTAGTATGAGATGTAACTTTTTTTTGTCTGCCGTAAAGTGTACTAATTAAACAAGACCTCGCTTCATCTGGGTTAGAAATGGATGTGTAGTGTTTGTGCAAAGAAGATTCTGAGGTGGAGACTATACCTACCACAGGAACTTGTCTTGGCGAAAAAGATAATTTTGGACCTTTTTCAAGAGTTTGGATTTCCTTAGGTTCAAGAGCTTTAGAGGAGAGATTAACAATAGCAGGTCCAGGAATAAACCTTGAGGTATAAGCACGATAATTTATCGAATATTCGTACCTCAGACATTCTAATTTCTTATAAATACGTACTCTAGACAAACGAAAATCGTGACTAAATAAATTCCTTTCCAATCGTACAACCTGAGAATAATCAACCGTGGACAGATTTTCACACAAAAATTTTTCAAGAGATTTTCTTTCTGAGGAAATAATATGTTGTTTGTGTTTTTTTGCCCTTAATAATGTGGACTAGTTTTTAAATGTAACGTGTGCGCGAATTGCGCTTCTTTCCGGGTATTTAAATGCAATTTATATCTTAAAGACTTAGGAATGAGATTTTCATTTCTACAAGATTCTAAAAACTTTTGTTGATTGATAATATTAGCATGTTTTTTGCCTAAACTAATAAAATAAAAGATATCATAAGTCAACTGCTCCCCGTAAGCTAGACGCAAATAGCGACGAAGACCACACTGTCTTTCCATAATAAACAAATAAGTAGAACAACAGGGAAATTTTTATATAAGACAGTGGAACGCAACTTTAAATGAATATTTCGACCCTATATCCAAGGGCCGTCCTCAGAAAAACAGACGAAGAGAATAAAAACAATATGAAAGAAACTTACATTAAAATTCACTCATTAAAACTAAAAGATTTTTAAAAAAATGTTTTAAAACAGTTTTAAATGTTTTAAAGTTTTTTTAAAACACATTTTAGTTTTAATGAGTGAATTTTAATGTAAGTTTATTTTATATTGCTTTTATTCTTTTCGTCTGTTTTTTTGAGGACGGCCCGTGGATATGGGGTCGAAATATTCATTTAAAGTTGTGTTCCACTGTCTTATATAAAACTTTCCCTTTTGTTCTACTTATTTGTTTGTTCGTTTTAAGTTTTAATGTTGCTCCTTACTTTCAGTTGATTTTTTTTTATTTAATCTCTGATTTTTTTGTTTTCTGGGACCACTGGGTCGATATGATCACCCCTGGAAGAAAAACAACAAGAAAAAAAAACAAACAAACACGCATCCGTGATCTTTCTTCTGGCAAAAAACATAAAGTTCCACATTTTTGCAGATAGGAGCTTGAAACTTCTACAATAGGGTTCTCTAATATGCTGAATCTGATGATGTGATTTTGATTAAGATTCTATGAATTTTAGGGAGCGTTTCTTCCTTTTTCGAAAATAAGGCAAATATTCTCAGGCTCGTAACTTTTGATGGGTAAGATTAAACTTGATGAAACTTATACATTTGAAATCACCAGTAAAATCCAATTCTTTTGATGTATGTATTATTATCAAAATTCCGTTTTTTATAGATTCGGTTACTAACAAGCAGGGTCGCTCCTTACTTACAGTTCGTTACCAAGAACTGTTTGACAACAAAATAGAACTCTGTTTAATAAATAACTTTGAGAAGTATTTATTTAAGAAAACAAACCGTAAAAAAAGTATACATAAAAAAACTATTTTCATCACGTGGTGGATTAAGATACGTATATGTACAAGGGTATCTAGAGAAAAGCAGTTTGGATGGCTTCATCCCAATTTTGATTGAATACTCAAATTTTATCCAAACTATAAATTACACTCCAAAATTCTAATTCCAGCAGAAAAACTAAAGAAAAGTACGGATATTCTTAACATTAACAAACAATGAAATTATGTTAATGAAAATCCAACAGAAATTGATTTTAAAAATTTGAAAAACTTATCGGTCAAGCGCAAATTGCACTCTGGCCTTTACAAGTTTAGGGGGCAAAAGCCCCACTCCTGTTGGTGGTAATTTCATTTCGTTTTAAGATTGATTTGATTATTAATTTAATTTGTGTCCCTTTTAGTATTTATTTACTAATCTATAAGAGTATTTGTTATCTTTATGCTTGTGTAATTATTCATTTTGTTCGTTCTAAGTTTAAATTATAGCATTATTTTATGTCTACCCATCTTATGTTTTAGCACATCTTATTGCTTTTCATTGGAATTTTTTTATTAAATCAATATCAATATAAGGTAATTTGCATTTTCATAATTATCCATTTTGAACATAATACCTTGCCAATACGCTAGAAAGACCATCCCCCCCCCCAATACTAGTTTCATAAACGTATAATTGAGATGACTAGAAACAAAAGTTGAAAAGCATGTAAGTAAATCAGTATTGAAGACAGAAAATAGTGGTAACGGTGGCAGTAACCACTCGGTACCACAAAAGTGTATCAGGCCTAGAAACTCTAACGTCGTCACTACTAGTTTCAAACATAGACGTTTTTAGAGAGCATTACAGAAAAGTCAGGCTATAAGTGGCAGAAATAGGGCAACTTGGGTAAACAACCTCACTGTACAGAAGCTCCTCATAATGAGTATCTAGCAAAAGCAGGAAGTGATCCAGAGACATTCCTGAAAGCAAATTAAGTAGTAATCCATATTTACCCACGTTAAAGCAAGGATTGCGGACTTTGCGCATGGCTGAATTGAATAAAAGTATTGCTGTCCATCAACATAATTCAAAGCTTCTCACTAGAATTCGTGTTTACAAACAAATTCTTGACCGCTTCTGTCAAGTTTTACATGACACTTCGCAGATATTACTTCCTCGTCAAAGGAAGTGTTGAGTTCATGCACGGGTGCCAATGAAGGGAAGAAAAAATCGAGGAAGATACGATGATTTGATAGTAAAAAAGATTGCAAGAGCTCGCGTGCTGTTTATGACAGTCGTGTGTGCGGTTCTTCGTCCTGAGATTGACTTGGTTAACATACTTTGTAGATCTCATTTGATAAACATTAATTAGTCACTGCCTATACGTTGTTACGTCTAGTACAGTAGCTTAAAGGAAGCGGAAACGGACAAAGATTCGGTGATTATGCAAACTTAAGCATAAAAAAGCAACCCACTCAGAATTAGAAACGGATGCTTAGGGACCAGCAAAATCTTTCCTTCACTTTTACGCTTGTTTTGCTAACCTTATTGATCAGATAATCACAGGCCAACAAGAAAAAAAAAATTGGGTGCCAAGGTTTTAAACTTTTTCATGTTATTTTTGGGATGTTGAATCTAAATATTAAATACGCTTTTTTGTATTAGCTATACAGTTTGAAATATAGCACTGCCTTCAACAATTAAGCTTACTGTAAAATCATACTATATATCAATGATATAAAATTATATAATACCTAGTTTCTGTGTTTTTACCTATTTGTTATATGTTTTGCTAATATATTTCATAGTTTTGCTATGAAACCAGTTTTTCTACATCAGCTATAGCTTTGAAATATAGCACTATCATTCATAATCATAATAAGTATGCTGTTGAGTTACTCGATAAATATCAAAGATGTAAAATTAAATAATACATAGTTTATGTATTTGTATCTATTTGCAAAATGTTTTACTAACGTATTTTACTGACGCTGAATCCAAATATGGAACTCATTTTTTTGTATATGTTGTATATGTGTTAATAATGTCAAATTATCTAATAACTAGTTGTTGCATTCTATCTATTTGTAATATCTCTTGCAACTATATTTTTAGGATGGTGGCTACATTTTTATGAAATCAGAATTTATGTATTTAGCAGCGATTTCAGGCTCAGCGGGTTCGAACACGGGTTGTTCTTGTTTATTTTCAAGTTTCTAGTTTTTCGTCAAGTTTCAGCGGGTTCGAAGTTTCAACCCCGTGTTTGATGCCCTGATGCACAACGCTTGATGCAATAAACGAGAACAACCTGTGTTTGAAATTGCTGAGCCGTGAACAATCCGTCTTCCAACACGGGTTGTTCTCGTCTAGTGCATCAAGCGTTGTGCCTCAGTGCATCAATTACGGGGTTGTAACTTCGAACCCGCTGAAACTAGACGATACTAGACGACAAACTAGAAGCTTGAAACTAGACGAGAACACCCCGTGTTCGAACCCACTGAGCCGTGAAAAACCCCTCTTAGGACACGGGTTGTTCACGTCAAGTGCATCAAGCATTGTGCATCAGTGCATCAAATACGAGGGTGAAACTTCGAACCCGGTGAAACTAGATGATACTAGACGAAAAACTTGAAACTAGACGAGAACATCCCGTGTTTGAACCCGCTGAGTCTGAAAATGCGGCTTTTGTTTGTTTGTAATGCTAACATATTTTTGGCATGCCGGATCAAAAATCCACAATTATGGTTTAATAATCGTAAACATTAAATTTTTTTTTATTAATTTTACGCATCTTTAAAAATTTGCACTCATGGCCAAAAACTTATGTCATAATGGCTCATTAAATACATATTAAATTAGCATCAAAATCTGAGGAACCAAAACCACTGTTACGCAGTCAAGCAAAACTGGCAGGATCAAGACAGAACAGAACAATGTGATTGTGCGTACAAGTGCTATTATTGATGCTACAAGCAAAGAACACCATCTAGTAGAATTTAGAGCTATTGTAAAGCTGAAAATCAGGAAGAGTAACTTAGTTTCTGGGTGGATACTATGTAGATAGGCTCAAGGATAAGAATATATTAGAAACTTTCCAAGAATTAGTGCTATTTAGGAGAATAACGAACGGTGCTATCTAAAACATGGTGTATAGTGTTATGAGTATTGCTTTGCACGAGAAGAATATTGCAGCGGTTAAGGAAGGAAATGAGGTTTGCGACTGGTTTAGTATTAAATCAGGGTTTGAGCAGGCTTGCGTCCTATCGCATTCATGTGGAAAATTTTGAAAGGGTTTGTCTAAGAGAGCAGAGCAAAGGCAATGGGAGAACACGGAATCAATCTGGGATATATAGCTCTTCTAGGCTAGAATTATGCTGATAGTTTAAGAATCTTAAATGAAAACGTTGGAAAAAGGAATGAATTTTTGAGGTTTTGAGAGTTCAAGCTGCAGGAATTGGTTTGGAAGTTAATGTTAAGAAGACTAAGTCGCTAAGACTAGGAATCAGGAAAACTAGGATATCAGGAAGAGTAACTTAGTTTCTGGGTGGATACTATGTAGATAGACTCAATGATGAGAATATATTAGAAACTTTCCAAGAATTAGTGCTATTTAGGAGAATAACGAACGGTGCTATGCAACACATGGTGTATAGTGTTATGAGTATTGCTTTGCACGAGAAGAATATTGCAGCGGTTAAGGAAGGAAATGAGGTTTGCGACTGGTTTAGTATTAAACCAGGGGTTGAGCAGGCTTGCGTCCTATCCCCATTCATATGGATAATTTTGATGGGCTTTGTTTTAAGGAGCAGAGCAAAGGCAATGGGAGAACACGGAATCAATCTGGGATATATAGCTCTTCTAGGCTAGAATTATGCTGATAGTTTAAGAATCTTAAATGAAAACGTTGGAAAAAGGAATGAATTTTTGAGGTTTTGGGAGTTCAAGCTGCAGGAATTGGTTTGGAAGTTAATGTTAAAAAGACTAAGTCGCTAAGACTAGGATCAAGTGAAGGTGAAGACGTGATGCTGGGTAACGAGATGATCGATCAAGTCGACAGCTTCGCTTACCTAGGTAGTATTATTAGTAAAAAAAAGAAAAAAGGTGGGGGCCGAAAAAAAAAATTCAAAGTAGAAAAGCCGAGACCGAGGGAGTTTCTTCACAGTTGAATAAGGTTTAGAAGAATAGGGTGATAAATCTACGAACCAAGATTAGAAAATTGGAAGCTACAGTGATGACAGTGGTCAGCTGTGGTTCTGAAGCGTGGACGCTCCGAAAGACGGAGGAGGATTTTCTAGATGTTTTCTACAGAAATTACCTACGGATTGATTTGGGTACTCGACTGACTGACTATATCTCAAACAGCCAGCTGTGCGAAAAACATGGTTCAACCCCGCTTTCTAGGGCTATTATGAGAGAAAGGTTGAGATAGCTAGGACACGTTCTGCGGATGAAGGATGACATAATGCCAAATATCGTTCCTGTCAGCCAACCATCCAGGGCCAAACAAAAAGCATGTCGTCCCCAGACGGGACGGAAGGATTTCGTGAGGACAAATTTAGAGGAAATGGGAATTTCTTGGGAGGTTGTAAAGAGGGAGGCTTTGAATAAATTGGGATGGAGAAGGAGCGTTCGTAGCTATTTTGGCCTCAGGTGGCTTGATGGTGCAGAGAGTTATTGATACTAGTAATACAAAACTGGATAGGATTTGACAATCCAGAATATGGGAGCCAGGGTTACCACCACGGTCAGTTCCTAAAGTGCTACAGTTTCCAAAATGTGCGTGCTACACAGCGATTTTCGGTGCTACAGTAAAAAAATTGGGTGTAATAGGGCTAAAATAGCACTTTCGTGCTAGAGGTGGTAACGCTGAGCACAGACTACAGTGTTACACATAAGGAAATACTGCAAAAATAGCACTTTCGTACTACAGATGGCAACACTGATGGGAGCCCCCCGTGGCTGTATGGTCTCCAATCACTTTCGACTTATAAAAAAAGGACCAGAACTCTCAATTTTTGATGTAATGAGCACCCTCCGAAGTTTTTGAGACCATTAGGTTTCTACGATGGAGGTGGGAATGAGGAAGAGGCATCCCCCTCCTACACGGAATAAATTCTACTCATTTTGGGTATTAATGTTATTCTTTATTTTCATAATAACAGTGTAGACCAGAAATATTCCCAGAAATCAAGAGGGATTACGTATCAATTTCACAATTTGATGCATTTTTAAAAGTTTTTTTCCTGTAAACCGAAAAAATACCCCACCCCCAAAAGAAAATATATCAATTTTTACCTCCACCCTCTCCTCGTCCCTCCCTTAGAAATATTTCTGTATTTACCGGAAGCCTCAATGAGAGTTGGGATTTTTTGGCATTAAAATACACCCTTTGATAAAATAAAAACGCAATATGTGCAGGCTGGTTGTAAAAAAGGTCTATCGACTATATCTAGGGAACGGCTCACGGTATTAAGTTGAAACTTTCAAGGTATGTTGATGAGTGGATGGAGGGCAGCCAGGGCCCCTCCCATGTCCTTTTTGAGCTGTCTTCCATCCAATGACTGTCGATCAAAATTTTTATACAGTCATCTTGTTCAAAACACTCTAGAGGTCACATAATTATATCTCCGAGAATGACATAACACACCACAGCCCATAAAACAAGGGCTGTAAGTTGTGCAAGTTCCCAATTGTTTATATATATAAGGTTTATTAATGGGAAAAGGGGGCATGTTTGATCTTGGGTTTCCCAAAAGGCTTAGAGTATTAAGGTGAAACTTTCGGAAAATGCTGAAGGGGTTTCGAACAAAATTAAAACACAATATACGCAGGATGGATGTCACGAGGGCGTATCAGCAATATCTAAGGAACGGCGGAGGATATCAAAATGAAACTTTCAGGGCATATTGAGAGAGATATTCAAGAATAATCAGAGAACAGCCAGCCCCCTCACCCTTTTTGGAAGCCCCCCTCAATACTGATAGAAATTTTGAAATCAGTTTTCTTCAAAATAGTCACAAGGTCTAACAATTATGGATCCTGGAATGCCATGCCCCACATACCCCGGGGCAAGGAATGTCAACTATGCAGTTTGGCTATTTTTTATGTTCAGGATTTATCATTGGGAAAGGGAGAAAAATTTGGTTTGGGGAGTGTTCGAAAACGTTAGGGGTATTGAGGTGAAATTTCAGGGAATATCTAGAGGTATGTTGAACTAAATCAAAACACGTTATCTGCATCCACGTTATCAAAATGGATATATTTAATATCCCAGGTATCCTTTTTCAATTATTTATGTTTAACATGACACGTGATATTATCAAACAGTTCGAGGTAACGAACTGTAAGTATGGGGCGACTCGGCTCAATGGTAACCGAAACTATAAAAAACGGAATTTCGATATCAATAGACACATCAAAAGAATCATATTATTATGCTGATTTCAAATATGTAAAATTCATCAAGTTTAGATAACACTCATCAAAAGTTAAGAGCATGAGAAAATTTGTCTGATTTTCGAAAAGGGGAAGGGTTAACAACCCTAAAAAGTCAAGCAATCACACCATCCAATTCAGCGTATCAGAAAACCCTATTGCAGAAGTTTCAAGTTCCTATATATGAAATGTGGAATTTTGCATTTTTTGCCAAAAGAAAGATCAGGGGTGCGTGTTTATTTTTATTTTCTTATTTTTTTTCCGGGGGTAATCGTATTGAAATGGTCATCCTAGAAGATCTAAAGAGGGTGAGTGCGAACGTAAATTAAAAGTTCTAGTGCCATGTTTCAGTGATCAAAAATACTGGAGGGCAAATATCCCCTTCCCCACGCCCCTATCCCCCCAAAGTTGTCCAAAATTTGTTTGAGATAGTCATTTTGTTCAGCTTAGTTGAAACATATATTAATTACATCTTTAGGGGTAACAAGACCCCGCAGCCCGTGGGGAGATGCCTGTAAGTTATGAAATTTGCCCCTTGTTTTGCTATAGTATTTCGTTTTTTTTGCAGGAGCATTATTTTATTTACATACGAATTTACATAAGGAACTAAACATTGGGAAGTAAATGACATCTTTTTGGGGCTGGGTGATTTTGTGATTGGGCTGGGTTTCTGTAGGGAGAATTTTCGGTGCTGAGGGAAGGACCAGAACTCTCAATTTTTGATGTAATGAGCACCCTCCGAAGTTTTTGAGACCATTAGTTTTCTACGATGGAGGTGGGAATGAGGAAGAGGCATCCCCCTCCTACACGGAATAAATTCTACTCATTTTGGGTATTAATGTTATTCTTTATTTTCATAATAACAGTGTAGACCAGAAATATTCCCAGAAATCAAGAGGGATTACGTATCAATTTCACAATTTGATGCATTTTTAAAAGTTTTTTTCCTGTAAACCGAAAAAATACCCCACCCCCAAAAGAAAATATATCAATTTTTACCTCCACCCTCTCCTCGTCCCTCCCTTAGAAATATTTCTGTATTTACCGGAAGCCTCAATGAGAGTTGGGATTTTTTGGCATTAAAATACACCCTTTGATAAAATAAAAACGCAATATGTGCAGGCTGGTTGTAAAAAAGGTCTATCGACTATATCTAGGGAACGGCTCACGGTATTAAGTTGAAACTTTCAAGGTATGTTGATGAGTGGATGGAGGGCAGCCAGGGCCCCTCCCATGTCCTTTTTGAGCTGTCTTCCATCCAATGACTGTCGATCAAAATTTTTATACAGTCATCTTGTTCAAAACACTCTAGAGGTCACATAATTATATCTCCGAGAATGACATAACACACCACAGCCCATAAAACAAGGGCTGTAAGTTGTGCAAGTTCCCAATTGTTTATATATATAAGGTTTATTAATGGGAAAAGGGGGCATGTTTGATCTTGGGTTTCCCAAAAGGCTTAGAGTATTAAGGTGAAACTTTCGGAAAATGTTGAAGGGGTTTCGAACAAAATTAAAACACAATATACGCAGGATGGATGTCACGAGGGCGTATCAGTAATATCTAAGGAACGGCGGAGGATATCAAAATGAAACTTTCAGGGCATATTGAGAGAGATATTCAAGAATAATCAGAGAACAGCCAGCCCCCTCACCCTTTTTGGAAGCCCCCCTCAATACTGATAGAAATTTTGAAAAGCAGTTTTCTTCAAAATAGTCACAAGGTCTAACAATTATGGATCCTGGAATGCCATGCCCCACATACCCCGGGGCAAGGAATGTCAACTATGCAGTTTGGCTATTTTTTATGTTCAGGATTTATCATTGGGAAAGGGAGAAAAATTTGGTTTGGGGAGTGTTCGAAAACGTTAGGGGTATTGAGGTGAAATTTCAGGGAATATCTAGAGGTATGTTGAACTAAATCAAAACACGTTATCTGCATCCACGTTACCAAAATGGATATATTTAATATCCCAGGTATCCTTTTTCAATTATTTATGTTTTACATGACACGTGATATTATCAAACAGTTCGAGGTAACGAACTGTAAGTAAGGGGCGACTCGGCTCAATGGTAACCGAAACTATAAAAAACGGAATTTCGATATCAATAGACACATCAAAAGAATCATATTATTATGCTGATTTCAAATATGTAAAATTCATCAAGTTTAGATAACACTCATCAAAAGTTAAGAGCATGAGAAAATTTGTCTGATTTTCGAAAAGGGGAAGGGGTTAACAACCCTAAAAAGTCAAGCAATCACACCATCCAATTCAGCGTATCAGAAAACCCTATTGCAGAAGTTTCAAGTTCCTATATATGAAATGTGGAATTTTGCATTTTTTGCCAAAAGAAAGATCAGGGGTGCGTGTTTATTTTTATTTTTTTATTTTTTTTCGGGGGGTAATCGTATTGAAATGGTCATCCTAGAAGATCTAAAGAGGGTGAGTGCGAACGTAAATTAAAAGTTCTAGTGCCATGTTTCAGTGACCAAAAATACTGGAGGGCAAATATCCCCTTCCCCACGCCCCTATCCCCCCAAAGTTGTCCGAAATTTTTTTGAGATAGTCATTTTGTTCAGCTTAGTTGAAACATATATTAATTACATCTTTAGGGGTAACAAGACCCCGCAGCCCGTGGGGAGATGCCTGTAAGTTATGAAATTTGCCCCTTGTTTTGCTATAGTATTTCGTTTTTTTTGCAGGAGCATTATTTTATTTACATACGAATTTACATAAGGAACTAAACATTGGGAAGTAAATGACATCTTTTTGGGGCTGGGTGATTTTGTGATTGGGCTGGGTTTCTGTAGGGAAAATTTTCGGTGCTGAGGGAAATTAGAAGATATCAACTTCCCAGGGGAAATTTTATACTCGGGGGATTTGATAGAATTTCCATACGAAATTGTTTTTATTTGTCTGACTTTCTCTTTGTCAAATCAATTTTGAGTAGTATCCCATCACTGCTTTCTGTGAAAGCCCTATCCCTTTTCCTGTGAGAGCCCTCTGACGTCAAAGCACCCCTGGCAAGATTCCCATGACCGCCCTGGGCCAGATTCCCGGATGTTTCAATATGATTAACCGGAGTGCGATCGGTTAAACTGGGAGAATATAATATCAAGAAAAAAAATTGACAAAATATGGAATTAAGTTATATATATTGTAGTCCCACGCTGTGTTTTATTGCGCAAATACATCAATAGAGCGTAAAAAAATGTACTTCTAATAACAGCCTTATTCTCCCGGTTTTGCCTGCTAGGGGGAGGGTGGAGCGTATTGTCACGATGGTATGAAATCTAGTATCCCACTCAAAGAAACGATTCATTTCCCTTAAAAGGTCTAAATAGGGCTTAGATTTGCATCTGATATCAACCATAACCCCTGGTATTGCATGCTAGGATATGTTTTTCTATGGTGGTTGGTTCTTTTTGCGTATATTACGGTAAGCCTTTTTTCGCCCTTTAGTTTTTATTTGTCGTGTTTTTTAACTGTTTTTTTCTGTGTTTTTAATATTGTTTGAAATAATATTACTTTCATTTACAAAGTCTGCGTTTTTAAGATTTATTGTTTAGGACTAGTAAGAGTTTGCACAATTTAAGCACCCCTTAGTTTTTTATTGCTAAAAATACCTTGAGAGTGATTGTCTCTGAAAATAAATGTTTCCCCGTCTTTGTGCCAATTGTCTCCGAGAGCTTGTCAAATTTTGACAGTAACACGTCGTTCTAGCGTATGCAAAAATGGGGAATCTCAGGTGTCGCGCATTAGGTTAACGTTAGAATATAATGACTAGGACAAAATATAGAGGATAACACGTCAGTTCTCTCGGTTAAGAGACAAATCCTTTGGATGGGAATAACCTTTCGAGTCCTGGCGGGGTCAAGGTACTAAATAAAAAAAAGAATTAAAGAAAGAAAAAAAAAACGTTGTACATTTCGGGTGAAAAACAAAATACCATTAAGTTAAAAAAAGAAAAAATGCTTTGACAATTTCGGGTGAAAAAAAATGCTAAAAAGCATTACGTGACAGTGATAATTGCTTAATCATTACGTAAGGTGTGTGCTGTCGTTAAGTTACAAGTGGGGATTCCCCATGTGTTCTTGTCGCAAGGTTACATAAAATTGGGTCAAGCATATTACACCTGAGCGTCGGAAATGGGATGTGTTGTGACGTCATTGGAGTCCATAGGGGTGTGTCAGGGGAGTCTTGCCAACTGTGTTCCCTTTAACAGAACTGGTGACCGCGTTGCACAGGTTTGACAGCTTTAGGGGTAGGTAGTTCCACTAATCTAATGTGCTAAAAATGGGGGTTCCTAAGGGGTAAAATTGCACATATTTCCTAATGGCCGTCTAAGGTTTTTAATAGTAAAAAGTCTTGGGAAAATAGAAACAGGGGTATTGGCTATTAACTCCATTTATTATCAAACATACCCAAACCAACAAACATAACCAACAAAAATAACCAACAAACATAATCAACAAACATAACCAACATTTATAACAAACAACCGTAACCAACAAACATAATCAACAACCAACAAACATAACAAAAAAACAACAAACACAACCAACAATCATAACCAACAACCATAACCAACAAACTTAACCAACAACCAACAAACATAACCTACAACCAACAATCAAATCAACAAACATAACCAGCAAACATAACCAACAACCAACAAACATAACCAACAACCAACAATCATAACCATAAACCAACTTGCGACACATTTTAGAAACGAACGCGCCTTATACGGTATTGCCCCCTCTGAAACAGGAGATTCAATATGGCTATAGATTATCGAATAGATTAATTATCTGAGAATTTTCACGCAATAGCTTATTGACCTTTTTTTGGCTAGAAATGTTGTTTTGTACCACAAATCGCCTGAAAACACCCCTTTACTGAGGGAGAGACTTTTGACTAAAAATAAATGTATATTTTAACCCATATTTTATAGGACTACCTGCATCTTTTAGAAACGAACGCGCCTCCCGTTCAGCATTACTGCCTCTGAAACAGGAGATTCAATATCCGTATAGATTTAGGGTAATTCTATAACATTTAGCTTTTACCTTTCGCCTTCCTTTAGCTACAATTGTAGTTTTGTACCACAATTCGGTTGAAAACTCCTGCACTGAAGAGACAGTCTTTGTTTGCTAAAATAAATGTCTATGCCAACACTTTATTTTATAGGATTAGCAGTACCTCTTAGAAACGAACATGCCTCATAGGGCATTGCCGCCTCTGAAATAGGATGTTCAACATTCCTATAGATTTGCAGTAATTCTAAAAATATGTAACTTTAAGCTTGAACTCTTAATAAATCGAAAGGAGTGGCATGTTGCATTTATAGCCAAAAATGTGTCAACTCCCGTACAAAATAACCCCATTTAACTTAACCCTGGTTCAGCTAAACCTCTGTTTAACCCAACCTTTCGGATGTAACTGTAAATGAGCCCATGTTTATAACCGTGCAATCGAGCCCGTTTAACTGAACCCTCGTTCAACAGAATTCCCAATTTTTGCATAACCTCCTTTTGTCTCAGCCCTCACGCAACCCAGGGGGTCATTTTTCAGCAAAAATATCAAAACGGGCTAAGGAGAAATTCTATTTCGAGAAATTATTGTTCCCAAGGCAAATATGTAATTGGGGAAATTCTGAAAATACAGTGTTTTCAAGACGAGACTATGCAATGGGGAAACAAAAACACGCGTGAATAGAAGAAAGGTATGGGACCTAACAGAAACTTCTAGGGGGGGGGAGGAGGGACATTAGAGATAGATTTAAAGCAATTTAAGAGGTATCTTTGAAATACATCTAATAAAAATATCCATTTCTTTGAGTACTTGTTAGATTTTCACCCCCCTCCTCCATGGAAACAATTCTTTAACGCCTTCACCTTAACTCTTAAGCCGTAGAACATGATACTCCAAGCAACTCACATAACAATAAGATTACTTGACGCACTGACAACACGTCATAATTCCTAAGAAATATTTCAGTCATTTCATAATAAAAATTATGCATTTAAACCCCATGATTCAACTTTGTGCAAACCAAGCCTATCATGATGCCCCACGAAACATTCGACACCACCATGGTATTACATCCCCCTCTCCATCATCTACATGGTACCATACCCCGCTCCCTAGGACATTTTCAACTTTTCGCACCGAAAATAAGATAGTGAATCTAAATTAAACAGTGTTTTTTACTTGAATACCGAGAAGTCATCCATTTCTTTGCTAGAGAGTGATACTCCTAGCAATTGACCCCAAAACGGCACACTATTAATGCTCTGTAATACCCCCTCTAACATCGCCCCATCTCCCCCCAAGACATCTTTCAGGCATTTCTTGTTAAAAATTATGCCTTCAAATCCCGTGATTTAAGTTTTCGCAAGCCAAGTCCATGTTTATAACAGTGCAACTGAGTCCGTTTAACTGAACCCTCATTCAACAGAGCCCCGATTTTAACACAACCTCCTTTTGTCTCAGCCCTCACTCAACCCAGAGGGATATTTTTTAGCAAAAATATCAAAACGCGCAAAGGGGAAATTCTATTTCGATAAAATATTGTTCCCACCCACCCCTGACAGTCTTCCCGGGATTCCAGGTGTTCTAATATTTCTTCAGTATTGGCAAGATTCCTACCCATTTTTGGCACATTGTTTTTCTGGAAGATACCCAGGATTTCCGTGACCCGGTCTAATATGGATGTCGCCATCGTATGTCCCAAGCTAGGCTCCAAGAGCCCATGGGGAATCCCCAAGCACGGCACAGACGTGAGAGCAGCGTAATAACGGTGCTCATCTTACGCAATGACACCTAATGGAAGAGGTTGGAAGATAAGTGGGTCATCTTGCGAGAAGAGTAGGTACCCTAACCGTTAAAAAGTATACTTATGAGCCAGATCGGAATGGCACTGCGACACTGTTTTCACAAACATCTGAGGATAATTTTGACTAAGGATATGCTAGCTCTCGAGGATTTTTTAAACAATTATTTACCATATTTTAGGACTTGGACTCAGCATACTGGATGCACCAGGAATTAGAGTTGAAATTGACAATAAATTACAAATCTAGTTAAAAGAACCTTTAAAACAAGACTCTGAAGTTGGAGTTTTACGCCTGCCCCCCCCCCGTCTCGCCCCTCCTAGCAGTCATTTCCAGAGGACTGACTGATATTAGAGCTAATTTAGAGCTAAATTTTTATAGTTTGTTCTTAATTTTTTTTATGAATTTGTCAGGAGTA